>NC_089862.1:31042844-31242844 GCF_036373705.1 Amia ocellicauda | reverse complement strand
AGTCATTGATGAGCAACCCTCGCGAGACCAATCTCAACAAAAAGAAAGTGACAGAGAAGCTGAGCGTGGAAGAAGAGATGAAACAGTGCATTCAGGATTTTCAAAAAATTAAAATACCTGCAGCGTTTCCCGAGCGCAAACGCCAATGGCAATCTGAACTGCTCCAGAAATACGGGCTATAGGGCATTTTAGCCGTAAAGAATCGTGTCACAACTAAGATGAATTGTTCACAAATTCTTCTACATCCAGCTGTCACTGTCATTCTCCCTCACATTTAATTTGATCTGAAATTTGGATTATCGGTTAAATGGGCAATCACTCTAGAAGCAGTCAACCCTTTGCAAAAAAGTAAAACAAACATTTCACGAAATGGATGGTTAAAAAGCAATGTGCTTTTTATGAAAGAAAGATACATTTTTGTTTTTATTGAAACTATTCAACAAGGGCAGCAAGGCACCAAATGCTGATATCAAATTATGTTCCAGTAAACTGCTGTAATAAATCACTGATAATTATTCCCTGTGTGCTTGCATGAATGGAACATATAGTAATGAAAACTTCCAGATTGATAGGTAAAGACATTTATCTGTGCACAAAATGTGAAAGGTAAATGCAGTTAGTCAATCAATTAAAGTATATTCCTAGATTGCTTTTAGTATAAAGAAAATGCTTTGATTGTTTGGGTAAGTATATTCAAGGAGGTTTCCTTATTTATTCAAGTTGCATATTTAGACTGTGTTGTCTGTTAATGGTCAATGATAACAAGTTTTTATTTGTGCTGTGCTATTCATGTAAGGCCAATGTTAAAAAAAATGTTAATAATATCCTATTTTAGAAGTGTTTCAATAATGTATTGCTTGTCAGAATTGCCAGTTTATATTAAACCAGGAAAGTAGTGAGATACCGTACTCTATTGTCTGGGTGTTTAGCATTGGCAGCTTTTGATCACTAGCCAAATGTAACATTAATAGGAGAAGAATGTTTTAATCAGATACTCCAGTATTTTGGGTTTAAATCTATTTTCTGAACTGTCACATATTCTGAAGATCATATCTGTGTGTATAAATACCAAAACAAAAGCAAAAGCAGTGAAGTATTTTTTAATCAGACATTTGGTAGCTAGCAGACTCTTCTCGTTACATGATACCACGTCCGTATGCAACCTAAAATTAAGACATTCTCTTAAACATGTTTGTATGTCTAATAAACAGTAACCGCAACTCCTAAAATTGTTGAGTTTGATCACAAATACAGATTGCCATCTTCAGAATGGTGAAAGAATTTCTTAAAAGTTGATGTCTGGGAAGGCGGACTTTCTCTTTAAAGTTTCCAATAATAATGAGTAAATCTGGAAGTCTACTGTCTACGTTTTAAGAAAGCATTGCATAGAATGTGAAATCAGGACATTTAAAAACCAGTAACATAAATAATCCCAATTCAAGATCAGTTTCTGCTTCGTGGCTTTCTCTGTTTTCATGTGCCATTTACAGCTCTCAAGGGGGTATCTTACAGTTGTGCTTATGTTTATTTATTTATTTATTTTGGTTGTTGTTACTAATAAATGCATACTGTGAGTGCACACAGAGCCTATTGTTTCAACTATCAATCAAACTCATATAGTTTTACTGCACAGGATATCATTTTAGATGTAGGAGGAGAATTGTCAATATCCACTTGCTCATCAGTGAAGTTCCAAAATGAACTGATGGTTTACTAATGTTGAAGGGCAGTATTATAACATAGTCATTAAAATTAGATGAACATTGAACAAAATCAACCAGTCAGTCTGAAACAATATATACTTTCTCAAAAGATTGAACTTGTACTACAGGTGTTTGTGTAATCATTAGTTATTCTGGGAAACAAAATGCTCTGGTTTGTGATGAGAGACTAACTGTCCTTGTGTAAGATGTAAAGGTGAGACAATGATATGTCAAACCGAGAAGCATATTCACATCACTCAATTTGATAAATGTCGCAAGAGCTGGAATCAATTCCCTCATCAGCCCACAACTGCTCGCTGGAAAAGACAAGGACATGGGCCTGTTCAAATGAGACAGATTTTGTGTATTTATTTAAAAAATGTTCTGCTTTGTTTTTAATTTAGAAATTACATATCTTTAATTTGTATAATTGTAAGCCTAAAGTATTATATAACTATATATCTATCTATCTACAGTGGCTATTGGATGTATTCACCCACTTTGGACATTTTCACATTTTGTTGTGTCACAAACTGAAAATGTAATACATTTAAAACTGCATTTATTTTCCCCAATGCCGTATAACGTCCATTTATTAATGATCAACTTGACTGTGCTCCAAGGGATATTCAATGCCTTTCAAATCTTTGTACACCCCTCCCTTGATCTGTGCCTTTCCACAACTTTATACCAGAGTTGTTTTGAAAGCTCCTTGGTCTTCATGGTAGTATCTTTGCTTTGAATGCACTACTCAACTGTGGGAGCCTCAACTTTTACTGCACACAGATAGACTGCATTCAATGTATTGTTTGAATTCTGAAGACAATTGGTTGTGCCTGAGCTTATTAAGGAGTAAAAGGGCTGAATTTAAATTTTAATCCCACCCCACCCCCCCGTTTTCCCACATTAGGAGTGTATTGTGTAATTGATAAAGAAAAAAATCCCATATAATGGGAACCAAAAGTTAATGTAGTTGCACAACAAAATGTTAAAAAGTCCAAGGGGGACTTTGTGAATACTTCCTATAGCCACTGTATGTATGTATATATATATATATATATATATATATATATATATATATATATATATATATATATATATATATATACACACACACACACATAGACACACACACACAGTGCTTAACAGTTATTTGTGTTCTGCTTTTGAATTAAATCTGATGTATGTAATTTGTATGAAGCCATTATTTGACACACAATAACAGTAGCACTGGCATGCTTTTAAAACTACAATTTGACCTAGGACCTGTCATCACATCTTTTCACAGGCAGCGTTTTCCACGCTTTTGTCTGAAAAGGTCAGTAAACGCCTTGTAAAAAACAATAAATGAAATGGACGCACTGAATGATGCCTGAATTGAAAAAGCTTGGATTAACATTAGAAACCAGCTATCAGGAAGAGCTAAAACTATTAATATGTTGTCTTCACTCTTGAAAATAGGTTATATTAGGTGTTCTAGAGAAATATTTTCCTGTATGTTAATCCAAGCATATATACTTCCACAATTCTTTGAATCATCTGCAGGTTTTTCATAATTTTTCCATTTGACAGTTATACAGTTCATTTGATTGTATCACTTCATTGTAAAAAACATAAAACATATTGAAATACAACCTATTGTAATTAGTCATGGTTTACCAGTACAGTAATCAAAAACAATTAAATAATCAGAAAAGAAACACATGCCTAAAATGTGCTAACACTTGTACACATTTTAAACTCCAGTTCATAACTATTACAATAACAAGACAAGAGCAGAATGCATTATCATAGCATTCAAGTGCAACATAGGGAAATAGGGTATGTTATTATTTAATTTTTGTAACTTTATATTGTATTGTAAGTGACCTTTGTCATTGTCTCTTGTTATCATGTGTTAAGCTACCAAACTCTCAAGTAAAGTGATGGTTCAGGCAGGGAAATGACAAAACCAAACTATCATAATTGAAGAGCACTTAAAAATATTTTTGACGCCACTTTTGAGTTTAGTTACAGACCACAACACATCTTCAGTTGAGTAATATGTATCCAATTTGTAAATGAATCAACAAAAACATCCAATGGACTGCAGGAAAGAGTTGTCATGTTAATTCCTCTGAAACATCCTTGCTATGCTTGAATTCGTCACCTCTTCCCCATCATTCACCTGCCATTTCAGCGTCTGATGGGGAATGGCAGCTGGACTGGCCACCTGCCCATGGCTCTGAGGGGAAGGACACCTTGAAGGAGAGACCAAAGACCAAAGGATGCAATGGAAATCTATTACAGCAAAGAATGGCTTGTAATATAGTATTGTGCTGAGTCAATGTCCCACATACAACCACATACATTCCAGATATATCCATGTATAACCAATAAATAACTAATAGAGGTCATCTGACTGAGTTCCAGGAAAGTATAGTTATATCCCTACTTAATTTGCCATACTGAGGAAATTACGCATCCTGCATTATTACACAATATTTACATCAAGGGGTCATTGTCTTTTGAAACGATCTACAGATTAATTAAATTAAATACTGTATGTACACTTCTGATTTCACTACGTGTGCTGGCTGCTAGGAGAAGGTTGATGACTAAGGGTTGTATAGTTAAAGAACCAAATGTGAAGGAAAATTATGAAGTCTAATAAAGATTCGAAAACCACTAAATATGTCAATGCTTTAGCTCAAACAAGGCAATATCCTGGGGAATTAAATGAAAGGGGGAAATGGTTTTGTACAGGCTGCAATGTCACCTTAGATCACGACAGTAAGTGAAATGTTGATGTTCGTTTAAAATCAGATCGCCATCAAAATGTGAAACGCAAAGCAGAATCTGATCAGACATCAAAAGTAAAACATCAGACGACGGTAATATCTGTGTTTCATCGCAGCGCTGACAGTTGTTATGCTAGAAACGTGGAACATTTTGAACTTGCGGAAACCTTCACATATGCAGTACAAATATACCACCGGAGGAAATCGATAACGCAGTGTGAACAGCGTACATAAAAACATAAGAAAGTTTACAAACGAGAGGAGGCCATTCGCCCCATCGTGCTTGTTTGGTGTCCATTAATAACTAAGTGACCCAAGGATCCTATCCAGTCTGTTTTTAAATGTTCCCAAAGTCCATTCAAGAGTACATTCCACACATTCCAGATACAGATGCTTTTGCTTCAGCTTTTTGTTAGTGTTACTTACCGCAGGTGCTTCAGAACGTCATTGTACGCTGTAGTACTGAGTGTGGCGTCGTCTGCCACGATCCTCGACACCTCGTTAAATTCAATTTCAAAACCCATAAGGCATTTGAGGACAGCTACAGTACAGTACAATAATTCACAAGTTAATGGACAGTACTTTCCTAAAGAAATGACTGCAGCTTTTCTGAGCCACACATTTGGTGTACAGCAAGGATGTGAAGTATATCATTAACTTTGTTATCTGTTGACTCATCAGACACAATGGATATGGAATCAGCTTTTTTATTGGGTCTGTCAGCTGCTTCCTGTGAACTTCAAGCACCTTTGGTAAGAAATACTGACAAAGGAATAACGACAGGGCACCATTGAGAACACTGCGGCTGGATGTACATTGCTCACATCTAAGGCCAGTAAATTGTAGCTTAGCCTTAGCTACATTTTACATGCATTCGAATGTCAACAGAGCTTAAATGACTAAACTGAACTGACTGACGCACACAGATGTACTGCAGTATGTTTGCAGCAGAATTTTTTTTTTTTTTTTTCATATATATACATACATTACCGGGTATAAAATAATATTTAGTGTTAGGTATAAAATATGATGTAGTTCAAAAGTTGTTGCTGTTATTTTATCCAGAGGCATGCAGGACTAACAGTTTTGGTTTTTGTTCTTCAAATTGCAGCAGAACATTTCCTTACCCAGAGCAACTTCGTTTTCACAAGAAACATTTCCAAAGCATTGCAAAGTAAAGTAATGCAGTCAGTCCCACATACAATATACATTAAGCATGCATCCTAGTACACGTGGTGCTAACAATACATAAGCAATCAGGAGCATGAGGGAGCAGAGTTTTATAAGAAAGTGCAGAAGAGAAAGAATGGAGGTTCAGCTGCTGAATTACAGGTACAGTCTGATGCATCTTGAGTCATTGCTGGAAGGTGGTCAGGGACTGTGCGATCCTGACCTCGGTGGGAAGATAATTCCACCACTTACGGGTGAGGGTAGAAAAAAGATAGGCGAGGGTGCTAAAAAATAGAAATAGCTTTGTCTGTCTTGTCTGCTACTTAGCTGCAATTTTGAAGTATTCACCCTGCAATTTAGGTGGACCCTAAGCAATGAGTAAGACATGAAATAGCAGGAACATGTAAATGTACAACACTCCCTCATGCTATTGTAAAGGAGTACAGTTATTAAAATCATTTCACATTTAGGTGTGAAAAGTGTAGGGGATGAGAGAAAAGAAAGAGAAGCACAATACAGGAACCGCGCAAGTAGCTGTATGTGATGTTGTGATGGTCTTCAGCTGGTAGCATATTGGTAATATGAATACATTCAGTTTTGGTTTTTGACTAGCCCAACAAAAAATAAAATAAAAACTAATTTAGTTGGTTATTTATGTAAGGAAGCACTTGTGGTTTTGTGACACAATTATTGGTTCATTTTAGTGAGTTGATGGCAGGAACAGAACGCTGCCCTGTGAATTGAAAGGCCAACTATAGTTTTATGTTACGCAAATGCAATGCACTGCAGACATCCATTATATTTTAACATAATGTTTTCCACCCGGTTAAAACATCTATATCTCCGTAAATGGGATATCTGCATAATCCAATCATCAGGGAAGGGAAAATAAGACTAAACGTTTGCGTATCTGTTATCAAGACATGATTCACAAAGCTCCCATTCACATGTGGCTCCAGGCTTTTGCAGTACGTCGCTTGATTCTTAATTTATACACCACTATTTTGATTACGATAGCCTCTCAAACAGCCATGACAAAGAAGACAACAACAGATGATTTATCTGAAGGCAAGTTAAAATGAGATGACATGTATTGAACAACACGTATTCAAATGCACAGTATGTTCGTCATGTTTTAATTACATGGTCAATTCGAAAACTCTCTCTGGTAACGTGTTTTTTGGTTAAAATATTGTAATGTATCTTATCTATCTAAAACAGATAAGTTATTGAGTAAGATTAGGCCTATGCTCCAAGGGCTACATCTCAATTAGTTTGCTTGCATTATGTTTAAGTATTTGGCAAAACATACATATGAATATAAACAGGTTATTGTTGATATTTATTATAGTTTTTACAGATTGTATGTTACATATGGCTAGTTTAACCCGAGGACTATGAATATGAATATATCAATGGACTGATTTACACATTTTCATGCAGTGACACTATAAAACCCTTAAACCTCAGAGCAAACATTTCCTGCTGGTTTACCCGACACTTCTTTATATACGGGAGCAGTGAAACATAGATTGAAATAAGGATTATCTCTATCTCTCTTGTGTGTGCACATTTAAAAACATGAGATTTTCGTTCTTGAAAATCTTCGTGCTGAATTTGATGATGTGGATCATATGATTTCCTTAAAGGATTTTCTTCTAGGACCTTTTCCAGTTCTACAAACAGACAACGCAGTACTTTGTTGTCTTACAAGAATCTGTATTTTGTATTATCTGTGGGCACCTCGGGGCACCATTCTTGGCCCTGCGTTCTTTTGTTAGTATAAGAAAATATATTCAACACACAGTTATCCTGATTTTACGCAACTTTATACCTTGACCACAACATCGATTTTACTGCACTGTCTGGCTGAAGTAACAAAATGAGTGTCTGAAATGTGATAGTGATTCAATTTCGAGAGGCCTGAGTTTTTGTTACTGGGTTCTCACCAACAACAAGTACTCGGAAAAATAGATTTGGCTCCCGCAACAAGTAACATAAATTGTAATGTGAGAAATCGAGGAGCTATATTTGATTCTGATTGAGGCACATATTTGAAAACCCGGGCTAAAAAAAAATGTGTGTCTTCGTTTTCTAATTGTAAGAAAGTGATTCATGCTTTTGGTTCACGCAGATTTGCCTGTAGCTTGTTGTAATGTCTTATTTGTTCAGTCGGCTGGCCATGCCATGTCAGTTTGTGCAGAACGCAGCTGTTGGGGATCTTGCGTTGGCATCATTGCCCTCACATCCAATTCAATTATGAATGCATTACGGACACATACATCACTAAATGGATTGTCGCCTCTACATTATTCCTCCTTCAAAGCCTGTTTACACTGAGGTCAGGTAATAGTGGTGCAGGTGCGTTTTCATTTTTTCTAATACTCCCAGACTCTGAAACTCTTTCCCTCTTGTGTCAGAGATGATGATATTTCCTATATTATGATTAATCAGCTGAACCTACACTTTCCTGATTATATATCCTGCTACTATGCATTATGATTACAATTCCCTTTGTTGATCACTGTTATTTATGATGTTGAGTTGTTTATATGCAATATGTACTGTAGCTATAGCTGGCAGAAACTAAAAATATTATAGCAAGAAAGGCATCTTCACAAATCCAAATATATATATTTGTCTTTCAAACTAAATGTACAGCTGCATTAATAATAATCATGGCTTCATCCACAAGGGGTCCTATTAACAAACCATTAAGTCTTAAATAATTTAAAATGTATTGTTTAAAGTTTATTTTATGAATAAAATTACATTTTAAATTCAATAAAAACCATTTAAGGTTTGTGAATAAGACCCCTGACATCCGTTAATCAAAAGCCTATGAAACTTCTTGGGCAATAAGCAACTCATTACCATAGACTAATAAGATATAATCTGACAAGCCTGATTTATATGAATATTGTTTAAAAAGTGCACAGTCTCTAAGGTGTTCATACGTATTAATCATTGTCATATCACTTTTTCAACATGGTAAAAAATTTAGTAAGACAGCTCTTTTATACTCAGTGATTAAAAGAATCAGCTAACTTTCCTTTTGACAAGTATCTTTTTATTCATAAGTACGTGTGAAATTTGTGCACATTTTTTTATTATCCCCCCCTCCACAATCACATTTCTGAACGAGGAATATATTCCAAGGTTAACAAGCAGATAATAAGTACAGTTTGTATCAAACACATAATTCAAGTTCTGATCCAAGCAGATTATTTTAGAAATAGATTAAATTGAAGGAAAGTTGTATTTTTACACGGATGAAGAAAAGAACTACAGATACTGTCACACAGCTACACTTTTCAGTTGCAAACACAAATTCTGGATTAATTACATGATGTCAAGTCATATGATGAAATACAGTCTCAGAGTTTCAGTTATCCTTGATTCTTCATGCAACAGTAATCATTGGGCTTTTGCAAAAGAAGCTGGTTGGAAAGTAGTACCTTTGAATTCCTCCTGTCTTTCTGGAGCATTTAACATTTTAAATTACAGCATTTGGAGATCATCACCAGCAACCATAAACATGTAAGGATTATGTCATACATGAATACATTATTGAAATATGAGTGTGTCTGTCTTTGTGTGTGTGTGTGTTTTGTGTGTGGGAGGGGGGTTGTCACTTATTGGTCCAAACCAAAGCCTTCAGGCCCTGACTGTGCAATTTGCATGAGATGATGGTTTCAATGCTCTTGCAAAATAAAATGCGCACACCTATAAAATACAAATCAGCCCATTAGCCTGACACTTTTGAATACAGATTGCAGCAGAGACTGAGGAAACCAAATGGCAGTTCTTTTTAAGACATATTGCCTGTGTCAGAATTGAGCACTTCTCTGTCTGCAGCTCAATCATCTGTTCAATAGACATATTGATGTGCAACTCTAACAATGGCATGTGGAGACATTCCACCAATTTAGTCATTTATATAAATAAATAATAGTTGTATTTACTTCCCAATAACAGTATAAATGTACCATCAGGGATCAGTCAGAAGTGTGGTGCTTAAGTATACAGAGATAAAATAACTCATGTAGAAAACAAAAGAGCTACTTTTTCTAAACAGGATATCAACTGAAATGTAAATACATTATGATCACCTGCCTAGTATTGTGTAGGTCCCCCTTTTGCAGCCAAAACAGCCCTGACCCGTCGAGGCATGGACTCCACTAGACCTCTGAAGGTGTGCTGTGGTATCTGGCACCAAGACGTTAGCGGCAGATCCTTTAAGTCCTGTAAGTTGCCGGGTGGGGCCTCCATGAATCGGACTTGTTTGTCCAGCACATCCCACAGATGCTCGATTGGATTGAGATCTGGGGAATTTGGAGGCCAAGTCAACACCTTGAACTCATGATTCATCAGACCAGGCTACCTTCTTCCATTGCTCCGTTGTCCAGTTCTGATGCTCACGTGCCCATTGTAGGCGCTTTCGGCAGTGGACAGGGGTCAGCATGGGCACCCTGACTGGTCTGCGGCTACGCAGCCCCATACGCAACAAACTGCAATGCACTGTGTGTTCTGACACCTTTCTATCAGAACCAGCATTCACTTTTTCAGCAATTTGAGCTACAGTAGCTCGTCTGTTGGATCGGACCACACGGGCCAGCCTTCGCTCCCCACGTGCATCAATGAGCCTCGGCCGCCCATGACCGGTTCACCTCTTTTCCTTCCTTGGACCACTTTTGATAGGTACTGACCACTGCAGACCGGGAACACCCCACAAGAGCTGCAGTTTTGGAGATGCTCTGACCCAGTCGTCTAGCCATCACAATCTGGCCCTTGTCAAAGTCGCTCAGATCCTTACGCTTGCCCATTTTTCCTGCTTCTAACACATCAACTTTGAGGACAAAATGTTCACTTGCTGCCTAATATATCCCACCCACTGACAGGTGCCATGATAACGAGATTATCAGTGTTATTCACTTCACCTGTCAGTGGTCATAATGTTATGGCTGATCAGTGTATGTATGTATTTATTTACACATTGTATATATGTATGCATATTCTTTATGTTTATAAGGCATAAGGAAAGGAAACAAATAAATAATTACATTTTAGATATATATATATATTTTTTTTAAATGTAGCTTTTCTCATTTATTAGTACTGGGTACAGTGAAACTCTGTCTACTAGATATCCACAAGTCAAGATGTCCACAAATTAAAATGTCCAACTCGTTCCTTTTTGAAAATGTTTTCCCCTAACTGATGTCAAGTGAAAAGAAGATGAAAACACAACAACTGTAGATTAGTTGAAATTGCAAATAGAATTTCTGGTACTAATTAGCATTGACACCTGGCTCAGTAATTACAGGATGCTTTGAAACAGGACAGGATAATTAAACTCATCTACACTACAAATTGATTGATTGAAAGTGTTAAGAAGATTAGAGGGAAGCAAATTGCTTTTTAAAATGCATATATGCTTTGTTTTTTTTCACTGATATTAGTTTATAGAGTTTTACGGGTCATGTAATGTTTCTGAACATCCATCAAGATTTGTATTTTTATTTGTTTTAAATTACATTAGACCAACTGTTTAAAAACTGTATTGTAGTGTCAAAGTTTCATTTTAATTTGGATTTTAAATGTAATGTCCTAAGCCTCCCTTGGTGTTGGATTCAGTATTTTTCAGTGCTGTGCATTTAATATTTTAATAACATTATATTTCATTATTAAAACTCCCAAAAAATAAACAAAAATGTTGACTGTTCCTACATCTGCATGATAAAACTTGTACACTTACTGTCAGACAAATAGAGCTAATGTTGTAAGAAATGTTGAGGCAAAATTCTTAGAAATTATAATAATCTTATTTGTTTGTTTATTTGGGAAGTAATGGAAAATGATAAATCATATGATAACAATTTACAATAGACACAAACCCAGGAATATATTTAAATTCCTTTACTATCCAAGTGTCCAAAATAATTACTCATGTACCAAACAATAGTGCAGTGAGTTGCGTGAGACAGGAAGAATTATGGCATTGAGAAAGGCTTATTACTAGTGCATAAATCAGCTCTTCATCTATCTTTCAGAATCATAAATAGAAACTGGAACAGAGCACAATTTTTTTCCACACCTAACCGTTAAAACACAAATGTATAATTGCCCTTCAAAATTGCACAATTATAATCAGCCTACTTGTAAGATTTAATAACACACTTCATCCAAATACATCCATTCTTAATAGAGCCAATAAGAGGTTCTGCACTCTGGTGTGTTTTAATGTTTCTTCTTTTCTTTTCTTTTCCCAATGAATACCAGAGGGAAGAACAGTTGTTGAGCTACCGAATCTAATGTGTTAAGTATAAGGAACATACTGAGTTTGCTCCTGAAAACACTAAGCTAGCCAGTCTGAACTATTGCTTCTACAGATAACGTGTGCTGTCCTTGGCCCTTAGTTACTTGATACCACCACCTCTTTTATTAGGGAACTGATGTATCAAGCTCACATAGAGTATAAAGCACTGAAAGGGGTGAAGAAAAGAAGAGAAGGGCTTCTTAGTGAAACAACAACTTTCTAATATTTGTCAGTTTGTTGCAAAAGCCGCGTTCTTCAGTCAATCTGCCTGATTCCATTTTGACAAATAATTGTTGTTTTCCACAGTGCAATCATAGCTTGCATGTACATATGGCCCGAATAAGCTGCATTCCCAAAAAGATGATTACACTTTGAAAACAGTCATCCGGTGGCATGTCAACAACTGTCAGAGATTTTCTACAAACCCGCCCAACAGCCATCTTTCCTGCAAAAACTACGTCTGGCAGCTGATGCACTAGACTCCAAAACTTTCAACTGAGAACAGAATTCTGCTTCATCTCAGTTTCATTCTTTGGCAGCTGTGTTTTGTCTGTGCACCAACTGTGAATTTAAAACATTTCTTGAGCAGAAATCGGGATAGTTTCTACCATGACAAACTTCGACTTAGCGCCGGCTTGAATGAGCAATGTTAGTGCTGCGGATCATGCACAGAAGCATAAGCGGTATGAAATCAAATAATCACCGCCCTGCTAAGCCTTCGTGTTAGTAAATCAAAAATCAAAACGAGCTTCTTGCAGCTTTTACTTTGCAGGAGAGTTCCTCAATAGTCTCCACATTCTCGCTGTATTTTTAAAACTAGGAACAACCTACAAGACACAGGTGTGTTTTTCAGTTTAATTAAAACCAATGTGATAGGTTCAAAAATGTATTTCGTACTGCCTGACTCTTTTGTAAGCCGCATTGGCAAACTCCATGACTGCCCAGTTTACAGTGTTAGATGTTATCTTTAATACAGTCAGAAGAAAACAAATTCAGAGCTGCAAAATTCTCCCAGTTTTTCCTTAAGTGGAATGCGGACAGTTATAATAAGCATGATTATGGATACTAGCATCAATTACAGTAATAGAAACAACCCTTGCATTCAACATACTGGGTGTCCCTCATTTACCCAGGTGTTTCCTGTACCTGTATATACAACATTTATATTTAAATGTACAATGTATTGTAAATATCAATAAGGGACATAAATCCTATCATTTTCAAATGCACAGAATAATATTTATATGAAAATGTAACTTTGAAAAAGATATTTAAAATGCATCCAGTATCATAAATCGTTTCTGCAGTTTATTCATTTTACAGCAATCCCGCTGTCTTCTGCATTTCTTTGAACTGCTTTGTATTGGTGATGCTTAACCGATGGATTATATTTGAAATATTCTTTGCATATGTGTTTCTTCACACCTCCAGCTGTGCTTAGCCAATATTGTGCACAAAGTAGGTACTTTTATTCATAAAGCCATTTATAAGCTCACGAGCAAGAATATTTGATGAGCCATGCCTGTTTTCACCTCCTCTTATTTAGTCAACAGATAATATGTTACATTTGTTTGCAAAGGTGGTAATGAATCTTCATGTACACTTTTGCTATTTGATGTATACATATTTAATCAGAAGAAAATAAGAATATATTTCCACTGATTTGAAAGGGAATGTGAGGGTATGTGAAGCATTCTGGGACTTATTTCCATGGCAACTTGTCATGGCATAACAATGGGCAAAACCAGCAAAAATAGAACAGAAAACACATTCGCACGGATGTGTGTGTGTGTGTGTGTGTGTGTGTGTGTGTATGTGTGTGTGTGTGTGTGTGTGTGTGCGTGTGTGTGTGTGTGTGTGTGCGTGCATATGTGTGCATGTGTGTGTCTGTGCGTGTGCGTGTGTGTGTGCATGTGTGTGTGTGCATGTGTGCGTGTATGCATGCATGTGTGTGTGTGTGTGTGTGTGTGTGAGTGCGTGTGTGTATGTGTGTGTGCATGTGTGTGTCTGTGTGTGTGCATGTGTGTGTGTGTGTGTGTGTGCATGTGTGTGTGTGTGTGTGTCTGTGCATATGTGTGTGTGTGTGTGTGTCTGTGCGTGTGTGCGTGTGTGTATGTTTGTTTTTCCTTTATGCACAGATAGAATAGACACACACATGCAAAATGTCTTGGACATTTTGTTAATTATTTTACATTTTAAATTAAAATATCTAAAACCAACACAAACATCAAAGCTTATTTAAACTTTTTTTTTTTAAATCATGCATAAACAAATAACTTATTTGAAAAGCGGAGATCGCTAAGCCTTCAGACTAATTAGGTGCTAATTGTGGAACAATCATGAGTGATTATGTATGTTAACTGGACTCCTCTAGTATGAAATATAATACATTAAGAATGACAATACTACTTTAATTACATTGCACTGCTTGAGTTCAAATGTTAATTGAGTGTCAGGTGCCTGTACCGGTTTGATTTGAGCCTCTTCAACACGAAAATGAGATGACTTAATACTGCATTCAGTCTAATTTTACCATATTGTCCGAGATTCAACTAAATGTTTAATTTGTCTTCTATATGTTCTTGATTGCCAGGATATGTGCCTGCTGTAATTTAGATGCATTGCCCATGTAGAGCAATGTCTTTATCATAATGAAATTGTACTTATATTTATAATTATCATTTGTCATCTAGTGACATGGGTGTGATATTAATTTTGCATGCAATACTTATTCCAAGTATATGGCATGGTATTTCTATATCTCTGAAATTTAAAAAGGAACCTCAATTAAAATATTGCATATTTTTACCTTCAGTGACCTTTGTAGGTTCTAACACTCAGAGTAAATTTACTCAAGAATCAAATGTGACTTGTAAAATCTTCATTTAAGAAAATAATTATACAAGTGGTAATACTATAGTCTCAAATTTGTGCAGCTTCTTCAACTGGGGGGACATCCCTGTAAGTAATACATGCACTATGATTGTATTTGTCTTGCTTGAACATTAATGCTTACATTGACACAATGCCTGTTTATGACTCACCCATTAGAGTAAGTGCAAGTGTTTTTTTATCCCCTGCAAATCCTTGGGGCAACAGCAAACCTCTTAAAAATGCATAATGTGATTTTAGTTTTCACCCCTGTCGTCTGCTGTTTTATTGTGGTAGTTTTGTTATAGTAGTGCAGCATTTTAAAGCCATTCATTCTCCATTGCAAAATAAAGAAACATCAACATTCCTCTGAAGTTCTGACAAAACTTTAATGACAGCCACGTTTAACTTGGCATAGTTTGTGATAGTTGGCTTGTTTTGATGCAGTGAATGCTCCTTGTCACATAAAAACATTTGATTTAAGTGTTAGATGATTTAATAGACAACATGTGTTATGTATGTATGTATGTATGTATGTATGTATGTATGTATGTATGTATGTATGTATTTAGTATTCAATATGTATCAGGAAAGGACAAGCCCAGTAACTCTCCTGATGTCTGAATCCTTGCCTTAAATGAATGTCAACAAAACTGAGTGGTTAATATTATATATATTATTATATTAAATGGACATTTAATTCTGTTCTTACAGTGTATTTACAGCATAGTTATACATAGTTAAAATGTAGGTAATGTGTAATTACTATGGTATTACACAGGGTGTGTATATTACACAATTATGACACATTACTTACCATGTGATCATGTGCAATGGCACTCTAAGCATATAATCAATGACCCAGTCCACTAAGCAAAATGTGCAAATCCAATGTCAAGTGTAACCAGTTGACACCTTTTCATGTGGTGTCAATCAAATAATCTCTTGCCTCCCCTGGCCTTGATGAATAACCATAAGACTGCTAATGACATAAGTCATTTCACTGCTAATGCTTCTTCTGTCGGTAATGCTGGCGATTCCTCAGTACCAGGGCTATTAGACTTTACACAAATTATTTTGCTTGAGGTTGATATACCAATTAAGTATACCATTCATCTTCTAGATCATCAAAAGAGTGTGGCATCTCTGTTTACTTGATAAATGATTGCAACCTTCCAAGGTCTTGGCCAACTTATTGCCCAGTGCACTTCAAAGTGAAAAATGCACACAAAAAAATAGCAGAAAACATCCTTACAGCATGCATGTCCCTGAGTTGGTTACTCAACAGAAACTCCTTTACCCTATCAACCATTCACATATCTAATGAATTGCCAGAAGTATAAACGTGACTCCCTTCCACTCCAAATTGAACTCTACCCTTAAACAACAGCTGCAAACAAGTGTTGCTGTTAATAGTAACCCAAGGTCAACTCTGATCATATACAATGGTAAAACAGGCTGATTCCACTCAGATAAAGTAAAAACTAAATTTGGGGGAGATATGGCATGGCAACAATAAACTGTAATAAACTGCATCCAGTATTTTACACATTTCCTAATGTATGCATTATGAATGTCATTAACTTTCTACTAGACTAACTATGTGTTGTGATCAATAGGGTTGATTGATCTTTTTAGGATTGTTAACTATCAGGATGTATAGAGAATTGAGAAACATTTTAAAGAGGAAAACAGGAATGTCAGAGATACTACACACAAAAACAAATGACAACTTCTGAGATCTGGGATACCTACTATTATGAACTTTGGGAGCTATCATGAATAGATTAAATATACAAATAATAAATACATACATGGTACATATTCAAATTCATTTCTAATAACACTGTTCAATGACAATAATATTACCCAATTTTCACTATTTGTGTACATATATTGGACCTGTTGCATTTGCAGGCTTTTTGCATTCAAATGCACAAAAATCTGCTGTATAAAATGGACACTACTATTTTAAGAAAATGTTCTGGCTCAAATGAAATACAGGACACAAAGGGATGTGACACAGGTTTTTCCTTTATAGGTTTAAAATTATGATTTGTCCAATTATACAGAGCTTTAGTAAAAGGCTAAGGGGTTATGAACCATACTAAGGCTATTACATGTTGTCTTTTTTAAGATCATTGGTGTTGTTTTTTCATTAAAATGAAGTTCAACTGAGATGTTAACTGTTACATTATTATATAGGTCTAATTAAAGGTCAACATTTACATCAGTGATATTCAGGTTGTTAAAAGCAGCGTGGGATACCAATTAGCGGAGAGATCGAGGGTATGAGGTCTATTGCATGGCATCCTTTTGGTACTAACCACAGCAGCGTAATATCATTTTAAACCCACTCATATGCTTCCACTAAAGTCAAGGCATGGAGCATAAAACATACCGTTCTGCCTATTTTCTTTGGCAAATTAAGTATTTTGGGGAAAACTAATCGTCAAGCTATGATAATGCAAGGTAAAATATGCAATAGCTGTGTGTCAACCTCAGTGGGAGGTATCCTAACTAATGAATCTACAGGGTTTTTAAAACTCTCCCAGGCAAACTAATTGAGTGCTGTGCAGCAGAGCATTTTCTACTGTGATCGTTTTGATTAATTATTTGGCAAAGGGAAAAACATATGATGAGATTACACAGGATGCTAACTAAATTCATTCTAATACAATGATACTTGTGTTCAAGATTTCTCAGACTAATTATTCTTTCTGTTACTATATTTAAATTGTAATTGTGGCTCTGTTAGTGCCTTTGATGATTTTTCTACTTTATATATGTGAGTAATTTATATTAGAATTCCAAGGTTAAATTCTTACATGTTGAATATGTTATTTTGTGTATTTTATCAATTTTATTTTACTGCGCTGCTTATAGTTTTGTTTATTTTGATAATTAACCATTTTAGACAAATATTTTCCATTCGAGATAATTCAGAAATCTGGTAAAGTTCAAGAGAAAATGTACTATTGCACAACAGGACAAACAGGACAGGTCAGAAACTGGATGAAAATGACAGAATACATGGAGACAACAGTATCTGATACCCAAAGTATGAATGACATACAAATGCACTTTGCTTCTGGTTGAAAACAAAACCATTCAGGAATGCTAATGTCTCAGTTTTGGTGAACATGTTCAGACCCCATTCACAGACAATACGAGACATTTCTTTTAAATCAATACATTTTTGGTATTTCTTGGTATATATATATATTTGTTATATCTCAATTCATTATATCTGTGAAGAACTTTATGTTGACCTAATCATACTATTTATTTGTGGTATATTTGTCATATATTCATATTTATTCATGGTACAGCTCTCTTTTATTTTGAATATTTTGGGATGGGTAGATTCACAATCACAACTGAAAATTGTTAAAATAACTAATTTGATATCTGCTTCACAGCCAGTGAAGAATTCTTCAGCTGAATTTATATTGTTTACTCTGTTTACTATAAAAATAAGTGTTTATTACAAGATGAAAACAGTAGTGTACCAGATATTACTTGCACAAGGCATAATATTCCATAAATATCTCACCCACATGTATACATTAAAGTTGTAAAAAAAGAAATCTGCTGATAAAGTTTTGCACTGTGTATGCACTATAATGTCCATAGAAAGCCCCCCCTTTCACCTTTCTTGCCTTATAGTTGGGATCTAAAATGCATTAAAATAGTTTAGTTAATTTATCTATACATCCTACACCATAACTTCCAAGTTAAAGAAATATTCTAGAAACAATTTAGTTTGGTTGGATAAGTGTCCACCCCCCTTGTAACAGCAATTGTAAATTAGTTCAGGTAAGAGCAATTGCCTTCAAATTACACGCCAAGTTAAGTGCCCTCCACCTATGTTACATTTTAGTGAAGAGCACAGCCAAAACTACACTGGAGTGGCTAAGGAACTAAAAGGTAAATGTCCTTGAGTGGCTGAATCAGAGTTGTGATTTAATCAAATTGGAAAGTCATGGCATGACTTGAAGATTTGCTGTCTATCAAAACTCTCCAAGGAGCATTACAGATCTTCAACATTTTTATAAAGAAGAATGGTCCAGGTCTGAAGGGAATGTCCTACTCGGAAAGACCCTGAAACAGACCCTTTTCACCCTGGAACAGAGGAGACTATGTGGGGACTTGATTCAAGTCTTCAAAATCATGAAGGGCATCGACCACATTAAACCAGAGGAGCTTTTCCAGATCAGCAGGGACACACGCACCCGGGACACAAATGGAAATTGGGCTTCAAGGCATTCAAGACAGAAAACAGGAGACACTTCTTCACACAGAGAGGCGTCACAATCTGAACAAACTCCCTGTGATGTGGCTGAAGAGACAATATGGGAACATTCAAAAAGACTGGATAGGATCCTTTAATCACTTAGTTATTAATGGACACCAAACGAGCACGATGGGGCGAATGGCCTCCTCTCGAATGTAAATGTTCTTATGTTCTAAATATTGACAAATCTATGTCTATCTCAACAGACTGACAGTTGTTGTCAAAGATGCTTCCACCAAATATTAACTCAGGGAGGTGGAGACTTTCTATAGGCACTGTAGCTATAACTGACTCATGTTTAATTTGCCTGATAAATTAAGGGTGCAAGCATTTAATATATCTTGGTTACTCTGAACACACAATAACTTGTACAGCTCTCCACCAAAATTGGTGTTTCCTACTAATGTACAAGTGTCACAGTCATGGCACTGTTTACCTGGACTATAAGGGTGCAAAATGTTAAGTGTTTAATACCTTAAAAAAAAGGGAATTATTTGCAGATGTAAGCACCCTTGAGAGGAGAACAAATCTGCCTTTACACTCATGTGAAAGCTTATATAGTGTACTTTTACAATGGAATCAGATATCTGTTCAGGTACAAATCATATATTTGCAATGAGGGGAGCAGAGAAAAAAAAATATATATATATATATATATATATATATATATATATATTGTGCTCTCCACCAGTCAGCATGTACATCATTTTTGCTTTGAAATATGTGCCTTGAATTGTGTATATAACTACAGGGAGAGAGAGAGAGAGAGAGAGGGTGGCTTTGCATTCCCTGCCTGAACTGTTTCCAAGGTTGATGCTCCTCTCACACACTGACAGTTCGCATCATCCTTCTGTGGGAGATGCTGCCAAAGGTGAAGCAATTCTTTGTTAAATACATGCAGCAGGCTGGGCTGTGGGATAAGGACGTATCTGGGTGCCATTGCTGATTTGGTCTTTAGCATAAGACCCTTTCTTGGCAATTTATTTCCCCAATGTCAAGAAAAGGGAGTACAAAATGGACCATAGTAAGTAATCAACCTTGTCACAGTAGGCCTGCAATTTTAACTGACAAGGTATCAACCTAAATACAACCTGATGAACAGTGTTCATGTGTATCATCTCGACCTTGATCATCTGCTTTTCTCAGCATCATTAATTAGGATTCAAAAAAATGTGTTGGCAGGTCTATATATAGATGTTCAATAAGCATTATTGATTTTTGGCTAGTAATTTACTAATTATATCTCAAGCTCATAACAAGGCAACACTACATGTGTCTCCAAAAGACCATGCCCTGTCCTTTGCTTCCTATAGTTAAATCACTTACAGGTGACACTGCATTTTACAAACATGTTTATTAAACTTTCGTTATTGTTAATGAGCTCCAGCCAGTGATTGTTATGCCTGCCAGCCGATGCCCCTTCCTTCAGTAAGGTTGAACATTAGAAGAAATCAGCACTTCCATGTGGCATCTGTGTATTTATAGTTGTATACTGCATAGATCCTCTCATTGGTGAAAGAGAAAGAAAGAATAAGAAGTAAGAAAGTAAGAGAAAGAATGAGATCTGTACCATAGTTCATTGAATTATACCATTGCAAGGATGCTTCAGGCTCGATATGGATTGGAGTGAGACAGACAGATGAAGTAGGCTGTGGACTCTAGAGTGACTTTTTTTCACTAATTTTGGTTTGAAACAATGAAAATAACATTCATAGAATAAATATTGGCTGCACATGAATACAGACAAATATACTAATGGCAGCTCATATTGAAGGATTCTTGGAAAAGTGTCCATAAGACTTGTTACAAACCGTTATTGTAGATTATATATATATTAGATGGATAGATATATAGATTAGC
This sequence comes from Amia ocellicauda, assembly GCF_036373705.1. Lineage (NCBI taxonomy): Eukaryota > Metazoa > Chordata > Actinopteri > Amiiformes > Amiidae > Amia > Amia ocellicauda. The sequence continues at coordinate 31,221,844 of NC_089862.1, read as the reverse complement.
TAATTTGAATAAAAAATAAGACAAAATGAAATTAAAACCTATTATACAATAATATCTAATCTTCTGCATAAGATAAACATGACAATAAAAGAGGGTTCTTAGAATACAATTGTTCTTGTTTCTTGTGACTTTTTGTTTGGTTTGTTTAAAAAAAATATTCCATCTCCCAAATTATGCTTTGGATTGATTTTCATTGGCAGATAAAATAAAAATAAATTATAGAAGCTTGGAAGAGAAATACACTTCATTAACCCAAAGTAATATAAATGAACATTTAATGAACGTCGGAGACTTAGCGGGGATAAAGAGACTTGTCTCAGTAGTATGTAATTTTGCTTTCCATATGACTGTTCTTCATTGCCTTTCTCTTTTTCCATAAAGCAGTAAAGCTCAATTGTCTTTGTCATTTTTATATTACTCTGAAATTGGTCATTAAAAATGAATCAATATTTATTTAGGAACTATCTGGAGCAGAGGAACTTTCATAAACATTTTAATACCACTTACATTTTTCAATTTTTAAACACATATTTAGAACAATTAAAGGGTTACCTTTTTGGCAGAACTATCCATATGTTCAGTAACGTAAAACAAGTTAATTACATTGACACTCAGTTTGTTCCAATTGATCAGTCTTCCTAGAGGAAATACTGTATAATTTAAAATATTTTTACAACTTTAGAAAAAATATTCTACTTTATCCTGACAGTAAGATAGTACATGTCCATTTGACACCAACTTACATTGTTAGTACTGTTCCTTTTATGTGATATGATAAATCTGAGTTTTATGACTGGTTGAATCTTGTGGTTCCCTTTGAATAACAGAACAGGATGTGTATAAATGGTCCATTTCTCATGGTTACAGGAAGAGGACATCTGCAAGGATTAGTGATGAATCAACAGTATCCAGAAATGTGCTTTGCTGGGATGTCCTCTGTCATTCAAGGAGTGTGATCTAACCAACATCGAATAATTTACTTTAATTGGTACATCAGATTACACTGGATACAATTAGAATTAAAAGCATGTATGTTTTACAGTAGTATCACCCCTGGATAAAAGAGGTGCCACTCTACCGCAATGTAAATAACCAACTACGCCATCTCATTTTTATTATACTAGAGGAGAGGACCTCTCCCCCCACTCCCATGGCAGGCTCTTCGATTCCTAGGAAAATCAAGAATATTTTATATATTGGTAAACAGGTAAGACATCCACAAACTGAAATACAAAGTGTAGGGCACGGAATCTGCACTATAAAAGGTAATTCTACCTAATTAGATAAAAAACGTCAAAATTATAGTAAAGGTTAACTGCCTTTAATACATCTGGGCAGTAAAAAGGTATCAAAACAAACAAACAACAAGAAATTCCACCGTAAGTCCTAATAAAAGTTCAAAATAAATAAATATAAAAGTTCTTGCCATTTCATGTCAAGAGTCTTTATCCTAGTATATTCCCTGCCAAATCTCTTCCCTTCATCCACCACCAGGACCATGGCAGCCAAGGCAGCAACAATAAAGAGAAGAGAAGAAATAAACAAGATTTAAAAGAGGTCTCAAAGAAAATCTGCCCCCAAGTGTGAAGCATTTATTTTATAATTATCAGGTGGGTGACAGGTGAAGTTTTTATTTGATCCATGATCCACAAAAAGAGGGGAATAAAATAGGCTGCTGCTGCACAGAAATAATAATAATTAAAATGTAACTAAAAATCCAGCTGCAAATACTTTGCATCAGCAGCTTTGTCTGCAGTCATAGTCCATATCTGCAAACATCCCTAGCTGGATTGGTTCTCTTAGGCTTTGCTACTTTGAGTAGCAGGGCTCATCGTGCACATGAGCGCATTACAGGTGACACAACTCCTCAACATCACTACAGTTATAAGCCTCCTGCATCAGTAGACTTGGTTTATTTGGCCTAGCGGGTTTATCGCTCTACTGGGTGGAGCTGCTGCTACGGAGGAGGAGTGAATGTGCTGTGCAGATCAAATCCCGAGTGGGGAGCTCTGACAGCACGCTCTACAGTTATTTTCAGTGATAATAACATATTTCCCTTTCTTCATGTCCTCATAGATAGACTATCAACTATTTTATGTTTTTTTTGTTGACTTCATGCCTTTCTTAGCTCCTCTGATTTGTCACTTCTTTGTATGAAAAAGATAAACATCCCAGTTTTAACTAGACTTTCATCTCTAGTGTTTCTTTCTGCTCTAAATATGAAGAATATATTTCTTAAGATCGGCCAATTATTCTTGCTGTTAGCCTGTGCTGGTACTGTGTCTTTTGGAGAAGCACCAGATGGCAGAGGTTGTTTATCATACAAAGTAATCAATTGTTTCCAAACACAATTAGCTGCTAATTGCTTTCTACATATGTGTCTGAGATTTATATGTATATATATATATATATATATATATATATATATATATATATATATATATATATAAGCGTAAATGTATTGCTTAATTTAGAATTTGTATATACTTTTTATAGTTACTTTCTTTTATTGTATTTTTGCTATTTCTAATAAAAAATGCTAAATAAATGGGGTTAATGTGTCCTTTAATTCATAACTGATGGGCAAGGAAACACTATTCAATGCCATTTGATTGTGGATGTTTTTTTAAATTTTATTTACAATTATAAGAGACCCATGCAATAAGACTTAACACAACATATAATAAATGAAAACATTCCTTGCAGAATTATCAATTTGAAAATGCAAATATTTCCTGTGTTGCAGGCATCAATACGTTTTGCTGGAAATGTGAAAGAATTACATGATTTTTAAAAGTAAAATAAAAAAATGTGGTACATGTAGTCATCAGCCCAACAGAATGTAGTATGCCATAGTGAAACGTGCTGCACTTTAAATGAGGAGCTGCTGTTTGCTATTCCTTATTCCTAAGGGTACTCATTTTCCCATTTTAAACCACTTAGAAGAACCTTATGTTATCATGGCATTCTTTCACAAGGGATTGTGTAAAATGTGATAGTTGCCAATGATGTCAGTGTGTAATTTCATTGATCATTGGCAACCAAAAATGAATAATTAAACAGGTTTTATGTTGATTTCCTCCAGCGGGCACTTTCACTGGCTAGCTGGTGAAACAGTTAAAGAAATAACCAATTATTCATTCCAGATGCTGTATATAAAGCAGCCAAATGCACAACAATGAACCACGTGGCTTAACATTTGTACATATGAGGCTTGCCCCTAAATTGTGAATGTGGGATTTTTTGGCATATTTTATTACATATTAATACATATGCTGGTTAGAATTATAGGATCATCTTGAAATCTTAAAGCATGTATCTGAATATTTATATTAGCCTTGCAACAGAGATCTTTTCCTGTTGTTTCACTGTAAGCCTTTTTCACACCACGGCATATCAGTGCAGCTAGGCAACTGGAGATGCCATGTGTATATTTCTGTATTACCTGTTGTTCTTTATTTCTATGTGTTTTCTTTTAATTCAGATTTGGTCGGGTTGAGCCTTTAGGAACTTTGTAAAGTGGAAAATCGCTTGGCTTTTCAATCTACCCAATTTTCTTCACAGGAGCATTCACTTTTCTCTGTGTGGGCATTGCAGTGTTATGTTAACTGGCTGCCTACTTTCTTCTGTGGACTCCTTTTTCCGTCTGCTATTTAGAATTACACCAGCCTTAATGTTTTTCTTAAATGATGACATGATGTACACTTCTCATAATCAAATTAAATTTCAATTTCAAAAATGTGGCTGTTAAAAGTAGAACAATGGCACGATTTATTGTTGAGGAAGTAGATATTGCCTTTAAATCTAACCAGTAGAATTTAATTTTTGTTTCTTCTGTTACAATCTTAACAGCATTTCTATCTTTCTGCTTCATGAATAAAAAATATTTTACTGAAGTAAAGAGAAAAATAGTCACTTTCACACTTTCAAGAACACTGACAAGCCATATGTCCTGCCTTTTACACACATAATCTGCTTGAAAGAACCTGTTTAAATAGATTAGAGTGGTTGGATCATTACATTGTCTGTGGTTCATTTACTATATAATCTCATTTAGGCAAAACTCAGTCATTGCTGGTAATGGATATTGATCCATTGTTTTAGCAAAGGAATAACAGCTTCACTTTTAATGAATGTGTAATGACATCTTAATGGCTGCAGCTGTAAATAGAATATGTCCATTCTTATACAGGATTGGTATGATTCAAGGAGAATAGTCTTAGACTTGGTGTTTAAAAAAAATGGTGACAGTGTCATTTAAAGGTGATCTCTTTTAATGACTTCTTGAAGGCTGTGCTTGATTTTTCTAGTTCAGAAACCCCAAATAAATACATTTTCTCTCATGTACATCCATAATAATCAAATAAAGCTTTATTTTATTGGGGGATAGAATATTAATTAAACATTAAAACCTTTTTTTTTTCCTTATGTTAAAATTCATTCACTTCAGAAGTTTGTGAAAACACTTGTCACAAAATGATGATAAACATTCAGACAGTATTTGTGAAAATGTATTATTAGTTACTCGTTTAGCAATGTGAGGCTCTAATGTCAAATGACAGCTATCAAAAATAATGACATTCCTTTGATTCATGTCATCCTTTGGGGAAACAAAGTCACATCATTATCATCATCTTCAACATTATCAATCAGCTGGTGGAGGAATGTCTCCCTTTCAAAGAGGCAAATGGACGTGACTCCTCAAGCTGGCCAGACAGGTTGGCGAATGTACGATACCATGGAACGCTTTAACCCTAGAATGTTATTTGCACTGAGAAAAACAACTGAGCTACCAGCGTCACAATGGTAATATACTGAAAATGTAAGGAAATACAAATAATGTACTTTAGAAGTTGTTTATGTCTAGGTGGAGGATATGTTTACAACCAAGGCACAGAGCTTACATTCTGGTTGAAGCATGGCACAACACAAAATTAAAACTTTTCTTACTTAAATATTTGTATTAATGTTTTGTTTCACTGGGAATTGGCATCTATTGTGTATCTGTTTTCATCTGGTGACCTCCACTTCCTCGGGTGTGGAGCTGGACTATTAATCATAGTAAACCTGTCAAAGGTGCAGCTTATTCTTGGCTCTCCCTCTGTCTGTGCCAGCTGGCAGCATGTGTCTGCAAAACTGACTTTTATATTGGAGAGATAACATTAAGGGCTTATTGAAGAGCAACAAAACAAATGGTTGATTTATTGATCTTTGTTCACCAATATTGAATGTCAGGAAAAGCTTCTCTAAACAATTCAAAGTTTACAAAACTCAGCTTTGTAAACAATGTACAATTGTGGCACTTGACTAACTAGTATAAACCTCAAGGTGGGAAGTAAAACATTAGAATTCGTCTCTCTTTATCGCAATCAAACAATCCTGTTTCACATGGACCAGTGTACATTCTCAAAAGTTATTTTAAAATGTATTACAGCACCTTTACATATGAATGTTATAAAGACAGTGATGAGGTAGTGTTACAATGTTTCAGGTTAGGGTATCTACAAGACTTGAAACAATTACTCTGAGAATTTAAAATGTGAACATTCAAGTTTGTTCTCATTACAAGTATTCCGTCTTTGACATTTAACATATCAATAGTGTAATGTAGTTTCATAATTTGTACCTTAATGGGTATTTAATGAGACAATTTTGTACTGCTTGAGGTGTCCAGTTAAGTAGATATTTAGCTCCCCTCTATTTTAATCAATTTCTGAACCACTTCATGTGTGAAGATGTCTTTACTAAACAAAATATGTTAATGTTAATGAGCCCCATTTGATATTAAATAGATATGCAATTGATAATCTATTAACATGCAACTACTTGCTTAATAAAGTTAAATAGAATGCTAATGAACTATCTATCTGTCTTAAAAATGTTGACAGTGTAGAAAAAAACTAAAGTTACATGAAACTATTGAGGTGAACATTATTATCTCCACTTTAGAGGGCTGAACCATTTTGTAACTTGATGTTTTTTCACGTTGGAAACATTTTTGTGATAGATATTACATTAACATGCTATTGGACTTTAAAGAGCAAGTAGCTAAATATTAAAAATGATCAATTTAATATTGTATTGGACTACGTACCCAAAATACAATAAAATGTTTGTTTTTCTTGACATTCACATATTTTTATTTCAGGAGATATAGATGTTTTGCAAAGTTTTCCTATTGCAAAGTTTTGGGTGTCATTTGTTATGATTTAGAACGTTTAAGAATAAGACTGAATCTCAAGATATCAGACGATATCGGAAAGGAAAAGTATTATGCATAGAGTTACATTGTTCAGATACATGCTCAATATTATTCAAAATGAGAGTTGTTATAATGTAGCACTCACGATGGTATGGGATAATAAGTAACAGAAAAACAAAAATGGCTTGTGCGTATAAAAATCCTGTTATTGACGTTAACACTAACAGACCCAATTAAGTTTGACCTATCTGCAAATCACAAATGACTGGGTATAAGTTAATCCGTATTTTTGAAGTGTGATCAATATAAAATGCAATGAACTGTCATTTCTCTGTTACAGAAGGACTTTGCACTGTTCGGGTCTAAAGTAGAACACCTTCAGTCACTTCACACCAATGGGATTGCAAAGTTGCAAATGGGAACTTGATTCTGCACTTCACATCTGAGGAGAGGAGACAGTTATTTGATTTGACATGTTCTTAAATGCATTCTGTAAGCAGAGTCTTCATAAAAGGTTCTACTCAGATGTGACTAGTCCTGTACATGTTCAATACAAAATAATGTGTGCTGCCAAATACATTTTAAATTTGACCTTCTACCTTGTATCTTTTGACTTTATCTTCCCTTTAAACTTTAATCAGCAAGTGCAGATATAATGTGCTGGCTTAAATATCTCATAGCTTAGTTCTCAGTCAGATGTCAAAACTATTCACATTCCTACCTGCACTGCAAAATTAAGAATATGTACCATAGAGTAACAGAGACAAAAAACACCTTTATTTTCTTTTAAATACAGAATATATTGAGAATAAAGGCATGAACTTAGAATGTAGTTTTTGCAATGCACTTGTGTAGAATAAATTATAGATTATATTTTCAATCAAAGTGCTTTATTTTCATAAAATATACATACATACATATATATATATATATATTTTTTTTAATAAAATATAACTGTATTAGTCTTTAATAATAGCAGTGATTTTAAAATTCTTGAATATTTCACTTATATACAATTGTGAGTATATTTTGGCTTTTTTCTTTTGGACTGTAGGCTTCAGTAACATGGAGAAAACTACAAATGCAAAAGGTAAAAAAAAAAAAGCTGCTCAAGCTGTGAAATCTCTGTACTTTCTGTGTATGTGAGCTACAGTCAACTAACGATTAACATTCAGATCACGTTCTTCTAATCCAGTCATTTGGTTCCTCACAACCTCCAGGGATTTGCATATAATACACATTGATTTTAAGGAATACAGGGCTCACAACCAGCAACAACAGAAACAAGTTAAAAAAGAGAAAAATATTTGAAAACTTAAACATGTGGGGGGAAAAAATAAACATAAATATGAGAGACTTGACTAATTGAATCTTTAGGGGAACCACAGTTTATGATGGATTTATCTTTTTTAAAGGATCCAGATATTTTAGAAAAATTATAAGTTGTGTTTATATGTGAAAACTCCTTAATAGCAGGTGGGAATGTTTTATTGTACAAAATATTGTGTATAATAGCTCCAAAACACCTTCATAATGCTGATCCAGCTGAGATCCTTGGCGTTTGTCTTGAAGGATAAATCAAATCACAGATGAAGAGTAAAATGCAGAGCCTGTTAAAACCTTGTTAGTTTGGGGCTTATTATAATTTTTTTAATAACAATATGGATTATACTATAAATACTATGTAATAGAGGGTTTACATAATGAATGCAATAATTTGGAGAAAAGGTGTCATTTAGAATAGTTAACAGAATAACCCTTCAAGACATTAAAGTAGAAGTTATTGTTTTTGCCTACAGTAGGAGAGGGTAGTTTTAATCTATTAGATACACTGTTATGCTGCCATATGGCAACATCAAAGTTTCATTATTTAAACCAGCAATACATAACGAGAGAACACTTCTATTTGGGGATACAAAAAATCTGGATGATGTTGTCTCTTTCTGTACATTTACATTATAAACAATGGTGTAGGGTAAAATAATATAAATACTCCTTACCTCCTATGTTCATATAATGTATTGCAGTGCTGTATTCCCCCATGCATTGTTCATCTCCAGCATTGCATCCCAGTATTAGAAAGCTTCAGCATAATCCTCAAGTTATTTTATCCTGTAGATAATGAAAACAGTTTTTTTAAGAGTATAATTTCAGTTTCAGTGTTTACACAAACATAATAAATCTAAATTTAATTCCAAAAAATAGGTAACACTCACACAGAATATTATATATATATATATATATATATATATATATATATATATATATATATATATATATATATATATATATACACTCACCTAAAGGATTATTAGGAACACCTGTTCAATTTTTCACACAACCATTTCTAGGGTTTACAAAGAATGGTGTGAAAAGGGAAAAACATCCAGTATGCGGCAGTCCTGTGGGCAAAAATGCCTTGTTGATGCTAGAGGTCAGAGGAGAATGGGCCGACTGATTCAAGCTGATAGAAGAGCAACTTTGACTGAAATAACCACTCGTTACAACCGAGGTATGCAGCAAAGCATTTGTGAAGCCACAACACGTACAACCTTGAGGCGGATGGGCTACAACAGCAGATGACCCCACCGGGTACCACTCATCTCCACTACAAATAGGAAAAAGAGGCTACAATTTGCACAAGCTCACCAAAACTGGACAGTTGAAGACTGGAAAAATGTTGCCTGGTCTGATGAGTCTCGATTTCTGTTGAGACATTCAGATGGTAGAGTCAGAATTTGGCGTAAACAGAATGAGAACATGGATCCATCATGCCTTGTTACCACTGTGCAGGCTGGTGGTGGTGGTTTAATGGTGTGGGGGATGTTTTCTTGGCACACTTTAGGCCCCTTATTGCCAATTGGGCATCGTTTAAATGCCACGGCCTACCTGAGCATTGTTTCTGACCATGTCCATCCCTTTATGACCACCATGTACCGATCCTCTGATTGCTATTTCCAGCAGGATAATGCACCATGTCACAAAGGTCGAATCATTTCAAATTGGTTTCTTGAACATGACAATGAGTTCACTGTACTAAACTGGCCCCCACAGTCACCAGATCTCAACCCAATAGAGCATCTTTGGGATGTGGTGGAACGGGAGCTTTGTGCCCTGGATGTGCATCCCACAAATCTCCACCAACTGCAAGATGCTATCCTATCAATATGGGCCAACATTTCTAAAGAATGCTTTCAGCACCTTGTTGAATCAATGCCACGTAGAATTAAGGCAGTTCTGAAGGCGAAAGGGGGTCAAACACAGTATTAGTATGGTGTTCCTAATAATCCTTTAGGTGAGTGTATATATATATATATATATATATGTATATATATATATATATATATATATATGTATATATATATATATATATATATGTATGTGTGTGTGTGTGTGTGTGAAAGCAGACTGTTTCTATTGAATTGTCTGCCCTCCAACACTTAGGATGTATTGCTTCTACAAAACCAGTCACATCACCAACATTTTCATGAGTGATGAGATTATTACTTTATCTGATTGAGCTGGATTATTGCTTTACATTTTGAAGTCCCACTACTTGGAATTTACAAAACAGAGACAATTGCTGTTAAAGTTTTGCTGGCATTCTCTCTTCATAAACATAAACATACACTTATATCCATCCAATTTACATGACATTTGGCATGCATATTCCTGTCAATATGATGTACATGTAGTTTTAGAATTCACAGTGAGCCTCAATGGGATTTATTTGTATTTATATATTTTTTTTACAGATTTAAGTAAATACTAGTTTATAAAACATGAATTCTTATCTAATCACACACAGACATTATTATAATTTAGAAGTCCGCCTTAGGTCACCAGCTGAAGCACTACATTTGGACAACTTTAAATATACGTATATATATATATATATATATATATATATTTATTTATTTTTTTTTTTTATGACAATCACCTTATACATTATGTATGTAATACAAAAAGTATAGTTTCAAAAACAAAACCTGTACCTTCAAGTGACATGCACATGCTTAATGTTAGATTTGAATGTACAGAAATGCATCTAGGAAATCTAGAAATTTGGAGAAAGGCGGAGTTTACATCTGTATTTGTTTACATGCAAGTGTTTTTTCATGTCACTGATGGAGCTTGAAAGTTGTGAAAAAAAGTATTTTATGAAGTTAGTATTACAACACAATGTACAATATTGAACAGTGCACAACATATAGTTTAAGTACTCTTCAAGAAATGTCCAGATTATAGCACTTACACATTATATTTTTTAAAACTGAAGTTGAAAGTTATGATGTTCTAGTATACGGAAACACTGAAAACTCAAAATAATTTATATAGACCCTTTTGACTACTTTTCCCTTTATTGAGTATACGTTATTTGCGATTTCCAACTGGTTTAATGGTGGAGCGTCACATATAGATAAAATGATCCTCTATATAAACCTACTGGTATTATATACAGTTAGGTCCATAAATATTTGGACAGTACATCTCGGCTCTGTATGCCACCACAATGAATTTGAAAGGAAACAATCAAGATGTGCTTAAAGTGTAGACTTTCATCTGTGATGTGTGGGTATGATTTTACATCTGTGCTCTATCTCACCGACCACGTTTCAAACACCCTCTGCACTTTTCACCCCTAGGGAAACAAACTCTTCATAGTGGGTAGGTGCGGTGAACTCATTGCGGTCAGCTGTCAACATGATCCTTCTGAGAGCTGAGTTGCTGACGTGGTTTGCCCCATAGGCTCTCTAGCACAATCTGGGCATGGAGTGGTCCGGGGCGTCCACACAAATCATCCGCTCTGCAACATTCCTCGTATTGTGGAACAATATATATGTAATTTTGGAGACAAAGTATTTTTCACAACCTGAATAAACTGTACAGTTGAGTTAACTCAGTTTAAATAGATTAAATTACACTTTTTTTTAGGTGTTTCATTCACAGTAGGTGAACTTTGGGCTTCGATCATTTATTGTTTGTTTTTTGTTGATGTATTTCTCTTTTCTTTGTTTTCCTTTTTTGGTCATTTATTTAGCCTCCTCCACAGATATGTTCATCCAACTGTGAATTGAGCAGATTTTGTTAACTGCTTCTGCCTTAGATTCCCAACCAGTTTCTTAAGTTTGTTACTGTGTTTCCCTGTTTTATTCAGATCTTAAAAGCAGCTGCCATTTCAGATCTGAGTCTGGGTTATCTAGTACAACTATTCTCTAGCTAGCAAGAAGTGATGTACTTAATTCTGGCATCAATTTCTTCAATAACGTGTAGGGTTTCAGATGTGTTAGATCTGGTGGACTGAATTGTTCACTTTAGAAGGCCGTATACTTTTTCCCAGAATCATATGCTTGGGATCCTTTGATCTGACAGATGGCTTTTGCTGTAATTTGTATCACTGAAAGACATATCCACATTTCTAGAAATATTTAATGGCCCAGGCTTTCTATATTTAATGCTACACTTAATGAGGGATTTTACAGAATCCTAAAACTCACATCAAAAGACTATCTACTCTTTCCTCTCTGAACTCCGGAGGGACACCTTCAATGAGTCCTTTACAACAGAATAAGTAAAATGCTATATTTTAATCAAATGTTTTGTTTTTGTGTTAACAAGAATCAATTTCATGTAAATGTATTTGGCCACAGTGAAAATAAAAAAATAATATGCTGTGGTATTCTCACTTTTTTATTTTATTTTGTGTTGTAAGCTTAGTGGCTTCGAAAAAATTCTGACATAATTCTATATCACATCAGTTTCGGTCATAGTTAGCATAATGGTAAGTTAACTGATTTCAAACAGCAACACTAAGTAGAAATTGCAGCTGGAGTATTAAATATAGGGCAAGCACTACACCAGCAAACAATACTATTGCTCGTGGTTCGGAGAAACGGCACTGGACCCAGGTGCGGAGAGTAGTAGAACGGTCGATAAAGCAAGGGGTCGTGGGCCAGCAACAGGAACAATGGAGACAGGGAAGAGACGTGGTCAAACACAGCAGGCAATAGGTCAGGATAACAAAGGGAATCCAGGAATCAGTGAACAGGAAGACGGGCAAAAGGTCAAAACACTAAAGTAGTTACAACAAAGAGTAGAGTGCTTGGAAACGACACTAAGGAGTGATCGAGACTTCACAAAGACATCTGGGAATTGAGGTTTAAATAGTGACGGAGAGGGAAGAGGTAACCAAGAACAGGTGTGTGGGAAGTATCATACAGCCCAGAAATACACACACACATATATATTAACATCTCCAATTAAGGTTATATTATTAAATACATTTAAAACAGAAGGGAGTCAGAAAAGCTTTTTGCTCTTGGGTTAGACCAGAGTCTCGAGTAAACGGTCGAACAGCAGCCTTGTTAGAAGAATAGTTTACGAGTTCCCCAAGGTAACAATAATGTCCCATTCCCCTTTGGGTTGTATTCTCAATATCGAGCGACTACAAACACAACCTTCACTTGCCTGAGTTTCTGGTTTATCTTCATTGTTCCATTAATCTCAAAACCTTGATGTTAGTGTATCAGAATCAAAGCAGCACAACATGCAGTGAGGGAATGCACAGGGACACAGGGACATGTGTTTTTTGTATAGGCTTTGGACTGTCAAGATAGAGCTGAGAGGAGGGATATTTTAAAGTAAGAAAATGTAAAAAGGGGGTTCCATACTGCAACCTAAATTATATATAATATTCCAAGTGAGATTTGAGAGATGCAGTAGTGAACTTGTATTTTTTTTTATAATGCCCTCATATTGACTCCGTTTTCTAACAAATGGTCTAGGAAGCATCTGTGTTTGCTGTTCGGCTTGTCTGTGCAATGTTTTCCCAACTGAGAAGCTGCTTTTTTGCCTTTGATTCCTGCCATGTGTTCTTCTATTCTTACATGCAACTCATTGTTTGTCATTGGCACTGACACTGAAGCACTGGAGATAATAAACTGAAATGTCCTTGAAGGCATTTTAATCAGCAAAGGCTTGTACATAATTTACTCACACATGGGCCTACACAAACACAAGTGTATTTAGCAACTACGCCTACTCAGTTTTAAGTATCTGTTTATTTCCCAATCAGACCTACAGCTTTACCCTGTACTAACATATCTCATACGTGCATATATAGTATGTATAATCTGAGTTTGGGGTCATTCTAGATATATTAACCACTGACTTTCCTAAACATCTATACTTGAAATGAAAGTACATCTTTGTGCAGTATGTTCATAAGATGCAATATAGAGAATGCTTCCTGCTCACAGTAACTCGATAAATAAAGATTGCATATTTTTACAGGGCTGTGCCTCAGATCGTATTTAAATAGAGATCCTTTTGCCTGGATTGAGAATGAATGTCATTCTATGCGTCAGCCATACCATCTGGCTAGGTTCAAATTGGACAGCAGGATCTCCATTAATCCCACACATTGCCTTTGGCCGGTTCCAGAACTTGGAGCTCCAGGATTGTGAGCAAACACAAAGCCCTGATTGTCTTTTTCACTAGAGATCCCAGCCTTTAAACCTCAGAGAGAGACATTCACCTTGAGAGAGAGAGAGCTCACATAAGCCAGCTTTCATACAGTTAATGCCACAAGTCCTTCATCTGCAGGTGCTGAACTTTTTTATGAATTGCCATACTTAGAGAGCTGGGTGCAGCTAAAGCGGGTGGCCTGATGCCTATCAGTTCAAGAGGAACATGGTGTATTATCTTTACCCCCCCCCCCCCAACCCCCGAAAGCACTTTGAGCAAACAGATGGTGCTCCTGGGATTGGACAGAAGTGGTTGAAAAGGAATCAAAAACCATCACTACTTCCCAAGATGTTTGTGATGGATCAGCTGGTGACCCCAGTTAAGTAGTTCATCTAATGTGTGTGTCTGGTTTATTTACGTAAAGAACAGGAAAAACAAACAAGAAACATTAAGGATCAAGTCATTTAATTTCAGCAAAGCGTGGAGAGCAGGTATAGAGACAGAACTTGGTTTAGGAACTGACAAAGAACATGCTGAGGAATGTATTTTGGAGATGGAAATGCTATTAAATATACATTCCACATTGAATTGACATTTAAATGCACAAAACCAAATTTATATTAAATCCTGAAACTGGAGGTGTATGAGGATATGGTGCCTGGCCAGTATGTTGAGAACAATCTTACTGAAACAAAACAGAAGATTTATGAATAAAAAATACAGCTGGCTTAATTTACATTTGAACAGGTCCTATTAACAGTATTCACTAGGGAACAGGAACTCCATGCACCATTCAATATGGCATAAACTTCAGCTGAAAAACTATCAGTGCCCACTGGGAGATTACTGTGTGAAATTGAAGGTACGGCTTATACCCTTACTGGTTTCTGTTTACTCAGAACATTAGATTGTGCTTTTCTAGAAATGCAAAGGTGGTTCATTCTCACAGTGTCACATATATTCTTTCCTTCATACATATTTGATGAGTGTCCTTTCAATAATTACGCAAATTTGATAATTAACATCAACAGTATAGTGAAGAGCCTCACAGATTTCTAAAATTCTCCTTAGGGTGTCTGTTCCAAAATACATGTGTCCTTTTTAATTTTGAATATCAAGATCCGAGAATTTCACACCATTATCTTTGGGCACCGGAGTGGTGAAAATGTTGCACATATTAAAAATACTTTAAAGTGTCTCCTGTTGATTTCCATTGTTTCAGTCACTGTGGCTTTTTGTAAATAATTGTATGTACTGAGCAACAAATTAGTAATTTAGGAAATTTCTCAATGCTGTATTTTTAAAGTTAAAATTAGAATCAAGGTCTGCAAGGCCACTGGTGACTGACTGATCTTCTCCAGCACCACTGGGAGAAGAGGGAGCAGGAGGAATATATAAAGGAGATTTCATGGCAACCCGTAGGCCAGCGCTTCAAACCCCAGTGTCCCTGTGCGGTCTCGGAACCATAGTGGGCAGTTGGAGAGGCGAAGAGATCAACGATTGCCCTGCCAAATTAGTTCCAAATGCGCACCCCCACATCGATGAAGGTGCCACTCTGAGGCCAGGGGACCTCTTCTGGAGAAGAGGTCTGCTGCTGTGTTGGACAGGCCCAGAAGGTGAACAGTCACGACTGAGCATAGACGACGCTGTGCCCAGAGAAGACGTATGTGAGCCAGACGATTAAGCATCAGTGACTCAGTGAAGGCAAAGCAGAGATGCTTCATGTGCAATTGAACGAACGGGACGTAAAAGTACACATCCTTGAGATCCACCAAAGTGAACGAATCGCTGGGTCTGATTGGATGATAGTGCAGTATGTGAGGATCTTGAACAACAGCTTCAGTTGCAATTCAGATGTCTCAGATCCAAGATTGGGTGGAAACCACCATCTTTTTTTGAACACCAGGAAGTAATTGGAGTAAAACCCTTTGCGCATTGCTGGAAGGGGTACCTTACGGATGGTACACCATTGGAGCAGCACCAGGATGTCTGTCCTGAGGACTACGCTCTGCGGGATGACCTTCACGAATGTCAATGCCACACCCTATTCATCTTCTGCAGGATGATTAGCTGTGCCTTTCCCCTCGCTCTCTTACCACTCACATCTAAACATGTAAATGCTATACACTTAGTAGGATGGGATAGCTAGATATACAACCATTTTTCAACCATATACAAGTAAGATTTTTTAAATGTTGATCTTACTTGATCTAGGTTCAGCTTGAAGAAAAAAGCCACATGCTATTGAAATATAAAACATTGTTATTTAGAACATCATTCAGTCATGTTACTTTCAGTAGTCAGAAAGAATTATATCAGTTTATAACTGATGCTTTATTGAAGTAGTGCAATATTTTTTTTTGGTTTTACTTTCAGCAAATGTAGCTTCTAAAATGCAATAATAAGCACTGATACCAGCAGCGCCTCTATTGTTAAAGTTTAATCCTGTAGTAAGCATCATTTTCCAAACATTGTTTTAGGCTATTCCTCAGGGATGCCTATAGGGATTCCACGGGAAGATAACATCATTAGACAACGAAAATAAATCCATCAACATAATAGGGAAAGAAAGGGAGAAAAAGTCGTCCTGCTATTTATCCTTATCATATTAAAGTAGGGCTAAGAGTTTTAACCACAAAAAAAATGCATTTAGATGAAAAAAGCAAAATGAAAAAGTGACAATAAAAGTATTATAATATACATGTACAGTACATTTTGAAAACTTAGTTGTCTGTTACAATATAAAACTATAATCTACAGACAGATCCAATCTGGTTTATTTATGGCAAGATGATACAAAACAAAAGCAACATCCAGAATGAAAAAAAGACGAGCAACATCATAGCTTTCTACAAGCAAACAGATTCTAAAGCAATACTTTTTGTTTGTATTTGTATTCTTATACAGATCTCTTTTTTTTAGATTATAGGAAAAAAAATATGGTGATATTAATGAAAATCAACAACGATAAAAGTCAGGCAGTGAACACACAGTATACATAGCAGATACTACTAGGGTTGCCAAACATCCCTTATTATACGGAATTGTCCCGTAATGAAGAGAAAAGTTTTCTTTATTGAATCAATTCAGGATGCGATTTGTTGCGTATATTTGCAATTTCAGGTTTTATGGTAATAAACTTTCTATATACAGTATAACATTAATTAAAAATGCTTTGGTTATACTATACATACTAATAGTCATGCCAATTAATCTTCCTTGTGACAGCAATCACCCCTTGTGTTTGTGTGTGTTCACAAATCGGCTGTTTGCTAAGTTACGAAAAATGGCACCCTCCACCAGGTAAATGAAAGAGTCTACAAAAATAGGAATGGGAAACTAAATCATCCTGACTTTGGAGCGTTAATGTGAATGCATTTTAGTCAAACTGAACTATCTGTAGGCGGGTTTTCTTCCATCTGGGAGGAGTGAATCAACCATAGATTAAAAGACATCCAAAGACAGACATTGCACTTTTTCTGTGTTGCACTATTAATTTAATGATATGTTATTTTTAGTGCGCTACTACTTAAACCCTTAAAGGTACTGTATATCCCTCTACTTCAGTAAATTAAGTTTACTCTTAAGTTGTATTTATACTCTGGTTGTCAGATAATGAAACTTTTCAGTTGCTTTCAGCAGCCATTTGACATTTCCCCCAGAAAATGTACTTTTTCTAGTTATTCTTGTTGTTTTATTAATTTGACTATTTTCCAACTATATAATGCATATCAAAGTTGAAGTGTGTCTGTTTTTCTTAAGATAAGTGTCCTTATGACAGAAATACAGTAACCTACAGTGCCATTATATTTCTTTAAAGTCAGAATTTAGATATGAAGTGGTGTGTACCATTTTATTTTTACTTCATGTATGTTAAGCAGTGATTTTTTCTTGAATGACAAGTAGTATATTCAGAGCATGATTGGCCCAAGGATATAATTCAAAATGTTTAAATCCCCCTCTGAAATGTCACATGAAACAAGCATTTAAAGGCTGTTTATAAAAAAAATAAAATTAAAACTCAATAAGTGTCCCTTATTTGCTTTTGCTAAAGTTGGCAACCTTAGATAGTACAAGCTGTCGGCATCATTATTGATAAACTCTGTCAGAAGATGACAATCACAGCATTGCAAGTGTATGTAAAATCATATATCATATATCTTCATACTTAAAATCAGCAGACCTAAATACATTTTTCTTACTGGTTAGGATCATGGACTTTGTACTGTTGTGTGTTTGTCCTAAGATTGTCTTTATTGTTACCGTCATTAAATAAACCATTTTTCCACTATAACCGAGCTTATTGATTTCCTGAGCCCCACCTTCAGAGCCCATCCCAGAATATATATATTACAATAAGCTGTCATAGTCTGCACAGATGATATCTTTGCCAATCCCCTTTTGATCTTCTTTGTAAAAGCTATGGCCTTCACACATTTCTACTGAAGTGTATACCTTTCTTTTTGGACCAGTTGCATAGATTTCTAGCATCATATTACACAAGATCAGTTAAGGCAGATTCCAGATTTAAATGAAGCACATTAAAAAGTGATATCAAAATAAAAAATGTGTAATGAGCGCAGTATATACATAGTTTGTTAGGAATCATATCAATCTCAAGAGATCCCTTGAATTAATTTATTTCAGAGATGTCTTCTTTATTCATAATTTAGCTTACAGAGTAACACTTAAAACACTATTGATTCTGCCTGGCCTTTAAAAGCATCTGTTAGGAATACTGTTAGATTTGAATGTGGAAGTTGGCCAGCTTATATGTGCTGAATTACCCAAGATGCTTGTAAGGTGCGCTGTCTGCAAATCTCACTGATAAATACCCAGTGGGTGCTAGTGGTTTGATCAATTGTTTTGGCAGCCTTTACAGTAATGTATAACACTGATTATCCACATCTTACTTTCTTGCAGGCATCTATTAATTTTCCAGTGCTAGGTGAAAGTGCAGCGCAAGCAAAACCATCTGTGTCTTTGTTAGCACAAGATCTATTAGGCAAGGAACCCACAGACAAAAAAAATGGAAACTACTTTCGAAACTAAACAGTTTTTCTCGGCTATTCATTTTTCGACTTCACTCACGAGACATTCTGTTTATCTTTATTTTGGAATCTAAATTTAATTTAATATACTTTTAATACATTCAATCTGACAGTGCCATTGAGCCGGATTTCTTTTTTTTTTTCAAATAAATAGAACTGGGATTTATTATTGAGATTAAATTGATGTACTGAGGTTTATATGCCATTCAATTGATTTGCATTATGTGTTCTGTAGTCTGTGCTGCTATCAGACCCTGCTCAGACTCAGGCACACCTCCATATTATTATTATTATTATTATTATTATTATTTATTTATTGGCAGATGCACTTAGCCTTGAACAAACAAGCCAACTAAGCCAAGAGACTTGTCCCTTATACATAATGTTTGAATGCTCTTCCAACTCTAAGTGACTATAAATATACACAATGTACCCTGAGACAATTATAAGAAATATTTTGGCAGCAGAAACATGGTATTTTCCCTGCACTGATAATGTCACGCTCCTTATTGTTATCGGAATTTATTTTAACACAGAGTAGAGTAGTAATTTAATTGATGCATTGCTCGTGTGTTAATGTGTTAATATTTGATTGGGTTATGTTGTATATCACGCAGAGTACATACAAAACTATGTCCTCGATTCAATGGGATTACATTTGATTAGTCAACTGATGGGTTAATATGGATGATGTTTGTTTTCTACTGTATGTCTGGGTGCATATCTGCAGAAGCATTCTCTGTTTCCATCATTTAATATTCTGCATAAACTCGTAGCTGTTATACACATTTGTCATGTATTATCAACTGCCAGACTAACCCTGGGCTTCCCAAAAAGAGGAACAAGCCCCAGAAGACAGGTCGTAAAAAGATCTGACATCCCATCCTTGATGATGATCTTTTCGTTTAATAGAAATGGAGTCTGGTGGAAGTTGCCCAGCCAGACATTTCCTAATAAAACTGTGCAACCTTGTGATCGGTCACCATTTGCTGATGGACTGAAAGCTCCCATCCCAAGAATTCTTTCCAATATCAACAATTCATGAATCACCATGCATTCTTGCTCAGGAATAAATCACAACTCTGATCCAACAGCAAGTTGCACTCAATATAAAGTACAAATGTAATCTTGGCTGTCCTGTAGTATGTTCAATATTAATCAAGTAGCTATGCTTTAGCGTTGAGAACCTCTAATGTAGAATAGCCATAATTGCACCACATTATTGGGGGGTATTGTAATTAACCAGTAACAGATGTGTTGATTACCCTATTATTCTCCAGATTAGTCATCGTTGTGCATAACAATTCGTGTTTTGAGTTGAAATCCAAGAGATGGTCATGCAATTTTTCTATGAATTTTAGAGGGACCTATTATGATGACCTACTGCTGTCTTTAGAGTATGGTTTAAACATACATTACAAGTTGCAAGGGTGCACAAGTTAGATATTGCTGTGTATGTGCATTCAAGGCTTTTGGTTGTAGTCTCTTGCATCTTTTCTTTACATGTCTTAGTTTATGAAATGGTCATAATTGTTACTCATAATGGGGAGGTATTTCACCATTAGGCAGAATTTAATGTGTATATTGCTAAATAATTGTTTATATCAGTTTAAATAGACTGGCTGCAAGAGTATCTGGAAACTAACAAGTGAATCACAATCCTTTTTGTATACTGGAACTAAAATGCTCTTACTTCCTTTTTTTACAATAGGTGAACCAAATTACAGTTTATTAACACAGTAGGTACTCATTACACTTTTTACACATTAAGTACATGCTAATAAATGCTTAATTAAACTGTTCTTATGAGTAACTAACCTGTAGTTAATGAGTATCTACTATGTTAATAAACAGTAATTTGGGAGACCTATTCTAAAGTGTTACCCATTTTTTAAAATGTCTTCACGTATTAATTTTGGAATTCAGGGCTAGATCCTGTCAAAACCCCAAAGTTAATTAATCTGACTTGATTATCAGACCAAGCAGTAAGCTTGACTGCAGTTTTTTCATTTATGAAGTCTTCACTGAAATTAATGTTTGACATATGAGCAGTTTCTGTGTCATTATGTAAAACACCCCTCCTTCAGGAATACTGAAAGACATGTTGCTTGTTTTTAATTTGGCATTTTTTTCATCGTTTTTTTTTTCAGTATTGCTTATCTGTTTTTTCCAAAGAAGGTTGCATTGTCTGAGATGATATATTAGCCTTTGAACAGTCAATCTGATACAGCTGCCTTTTTCTTGATTAAAGTCTTTCTCGTAGATCCATTTAAGGGGTTTCCTTAAGCATGCTTTCCAATGTTTCCTGCAAGCTCTGAATAATAAATAAAGAATAAATCTGCCCAAACAACTTCTTTAACTATCCTATTCCTTAATATGTGCCATGAATCTTATTTGATCACACATTAATATTTGTAGAATTGAATAGTGCTTGGTGTAAATAGTTTTTCCGTCTATTGTTATATGAATTGCATTATTATTTGTTTCCATCTTGTTTTTATTTATTGTCTTCTTCCTTCCTGGGGTTGTATAATTGTGATACTGTTTGTTGAGTATTCCCTGTTTGTAGAAAGCTAATTAAAGTCCACCATTATAACAGCACTGTATTTATCACATGCCTGTGCATCGCGGTTGACAGGTTTTTGACATGCTGGCAACAAATAAATAAAAAACAAACATAATAATTGTTTTGTTTTTTTCCCCCCAGTGTGAATAACATGTATGTGTGCTTTGTGGAGCAAGGTCGCTGTAGCTGTGTTAATAGTAGATTAAGAGGATGACAAGTTGGGTTTGAATTTTGCCCAAGGTTATGAAACTGCCATAAAAACTGTTCATTCAAGCTTCAGAGAGAGAATGTGACAGGTTTTCAGAAATAATTTAGAATGGATTCATTTGCTTTCAATGAACTGCAAGAAAGGCTTTTAACCATTTTTGAAAAGCAGAGTATGAGAATGCCACAGCCAGCACAGAGGAGCCCACTTAAGTTAACAATACGTTATTTTACTTCATGAACAGTTCTTGAGCATTTTTAAATTGACAATTAATATGTGAGGGATGTGGATTGTTCTTATAAGGTCTACTATTGTGTTGAGTATTGTGTATCAGTGAGAGGTCTGCAATCAGGCAAAGTACTAATCAAATTCTGAATGGTATAATCACGTAATTAAAGTAAAATCATGTCTAATACACCACAGATACAGGACTCAGGTGAAAGTTTCAGAACGCTATCAAGAAACATAAAAGTTCTAAACAAGGTCGTGAGACAGAGAAATAAAAGCAAAATCAGTTGAAATTGGAAACAAGGGCTTCTCTAGCAGGAATTTCTCAAGAGCTCCAATGAGATTGTGGTTACCTGAAAAAAAAAACTGTTACAGCTTGAGGAGTTATGAACACGCTATAAGTGATCAGAGGATCTCAGGCGCTGCACATAGCATAAGGAGCAGCAAATCACAGAGATAATGAGGGACGCTGCACAGGGCATGATAAGTTATGAGAAGACGTGTCAATGGAATTGATAACTTAACAGGTTGCAAATGTTCACCAGACAGTTTTCGAGTCATATTTCCTTGCTCCCTGATACCAGGTCCCCGTCCCCCCATCCCTCCCATTTGTATCAGATGGAGCCATTTAATCAAGTACACTTTGGGAATGAAAAGATACATTTGACTCGTTTAGCAGGGAATTATCAGAGGCATGACACAGTATCTCAGCTTCTGCAAAAGAGAGATAGGGGCATATCTCTAATATTTTGGAGATGGCAGAAGAAAGATTTCATTTTTTTTATTAAATAATACACAACAATTCCTCCTTGCTTAATTGCAGTCAGTACGGCTAAGATGAAGAAGGAATGTGAATAAGCCGAAGGACCTTGGCAAGGACCAAACGTGTGTTGTACATGCAAACATGAATATACATAGCACAACTTAAAAAAGTGAAATTATATTTGAATAAATTGAAGGTAATGATATGTTTCAATTAAACAAAGACCTGCAGTTATGAACATGTTGATTTTAATGTCTTAACTTTGTTTAATCCTCAGTAATGAGTATTTGGCTTTGGCAAACAGGCTCTTGGTGCACACTTTATGTCATGAAATTTAATGAACCACATACTGAGGACTAACAAATGTGCTCTAACTATACAAGATTTTTGAAGTCCCAAAATCAAAATAATAGGTTTATATAATCCTGCCATCACAAGTTGACTGTCAAATACCATTGAAATATAAGAACTGAAAAGACCTTCACTGTAGCACACTCCAATATACTCATTGTAATTATGCATTCATTAATGCACAGACTATATTCCAAAGTGTTTCTATTTTCAATGGGTAGTCGGTAGTATTATAAAATACAGTCTGTGCCTGGAACCACAGATTATAGTAATTTTGAAATGGTTATCAGGGATACTTGCATAGTACATTCTCACAGCATTATCAGCTACAATCCATGTATTCCTAGAGCTCATCTATCTATCAATTGAGCCATGCAACTTGGACGACTTTTGAAAGTGACGAAAGCTCAGACAAAGTTTCCGATGAGTTTTATTTAAACATATTCCTTGTAATCTCAATGTTTTGCTTGAGATATTAAAGTTGGAGACCCCCTTTTTAGCAGGGACTTACATCCCAGCCCCCATAGTTCTACATTATCATACTTCAACTTAATTTATAGAAAATATAAAATATATAGAGAGATATATTATAGAGAGAGATTTTAATTATGAATATTACATTTTCTGGGTCAACCACTGGATTTGATTTAATAAAACACCAAAGAAAACTAAATTAATATTAAAGGTCAGTAAGTCTAGAGAATCTTGACCCAGGGGAACCCACTGTGACAAATACCTGGATACCCGGGTTCAGGTGAGGTGAAGGGGAGGAAGACAAAGAAGGTATCTTGGAAATCTCTTTCGTATGTATATGTTACAAGATTGAGTGCAGCATCTGTCTTTTATTTTGTCCTTGCATATAAAGCTTTATTTAATTTATTGGCCCACTGAACTCTATTTAATAGAATATAAATCATGCAGATTACCCATGGATATACCGTAAACAGACAACGTGTAATTTCTCACGTGGCAAATTTACTGGCCCAGTGATCTGCAATCTGTTTTATTTGCAAGACCTTAGATCTTCTTATGCTGTCTACAGCGCTAGGGAATTCTGGGACCACTTTTTTTTTTAATAATAATTAATGGAAATAATATTAAGAAATATGTATGTCTCTCTTTTATCTCAATGTCTCCTCACCACAAAAACAGAGACCATATTCAAGGACAACTCTTCATTGTGACATCATTTGATCTTTGAGTCTTCTCAACATTATTTGAACAGTTTAGTCAACACAATCTCATTAAGTCTGATCATTTTTGACAAATTTTCAACAAGGATGATTTCCAGACGGCAACTGATAATCTGTTACATGTATTCATGCTATTTAAAACACAATGTATACTATCGAAGATGCACAAGTTGTTGTTAGGTACAGCATTTTTCACGATTACTTTTTAACACAACTGTCATGTGACATGGGAAAAACAACTGGTTTTAATTTGGAGTGTTGTTAGATAGTGCTCGTGTTTTTCATATATAGTTATCTTAAAGGCCTACAGCTTATGTATTATGTACATAATTTTTTCAAATATTAGATTTTATCCTCTATAAACCAATTATTCTCATGTTTTATTTATTTTCTGCAGAAGTGGATGGATTCAATGTATAGTACCACCTTGAGACATTTTATGTTTTTGTCAAGACTGACATTAATAAAACCACACTTTCATTATGAGCATTTAAATGCAGTCTTTTTGATCTCATCACTAGCAAGTACTTTATCAGTTTTTCCATTTACTGAACTTTATTTCATTTTCCCGTGCTACACCATTTAATTTTCCATTTAGATTATTTGAAGCTTTATATGCCTTCTGTGTCGCTCCTTCTGCATTTTAATACATAGCGGTATTGATACACCTCTACAAATACGACCATGTGCTGCATCCATTTCACCGAGCTCTGCTTTTAATGACAGCACCCACTGGCTTTAGATTTCAGTTCACTTTTTATTGCCATCATTCGTACCCTCTGTAATGGAGGTTTCTCACTATAGTGGTATTTGGTCATGATTCAGATTTCCGCATCTGTGCCTGCAATGTAAAATAGGTTGTAAAACTATTCAAATTTGGTTTGGCCTCTAACAGGCACTAATAAAACATAATAATAATTGGGACTGACTTTTAAAGAGCACAATGCTGATGAATGCCATCGTTTTAGATGCCTGTGGCAGTTTTTAAACCTTACTGATGTCAAACAATTCCTTGTCATGTATGCAGCAACAGATACATATATTGAAGTTATTGTACATATCTGTGGATCTGTCTATCTATGTCTATAACTATCTGTAATACCAAAACTAGTAAAGCCAAAATACTAATGTCTGCTATGGCTCACTGACCTTTAAAGACCCACTTATGTTAAGGTATATATTGAAATCATTGCTTATTTCATGCAGTGTAAACGGTGTACCCCGTAGATGACTGACTTGGGAGCTGTGTATTCCCCCGCTCATCACTTTGACACACACCAGAGTGTATGGGTGCAGCCTGAGTGGGGAATGGGATGGAGTTTAGTGTCTTAACGGGTGATTGATCAGCTGACAAATGGCATCCCAGATTGTAGTGTAAAGGGATGCAATAAACTGCCATCTCTCTAGTGGAAAGTACACAAAAGGTACCAATCAGGAACTTGCTGGACCTAGCCTTTGTTTTCACCTCTTACCTCTTGATGAAGTGGTTATAATACAGTATTTATGATTAGACATTGTGTCTTTAATTAGTTAAACAAGCAATATAAATGTTTTTTGTGTTGTTCTTGGTCTCATTAAATGGAAAACATTGGTGTCATTGGCAAATTCAGCTTTTAAAATTAAGATATGTCCATGCATTTGCAGTGATTACTTAAAATGAATATTGCTCTGATATTAATAATTGTAATATCTGTTTCACCAAAACAGTTAAATATGTATGACTACATTACATGTTTTACTATTAGACTATTGTCCAAGTTCACAACATGTTGCATAATATAATAAATGCTATCTGCGTCATCCAAAACCAGAAGTCAACATCCATTCCAGTTGTCCTCTGGTAAAAAAATGAATACAAAAATATAATTAGGGAACATTTGTTTTCAGCTTAAATATTAAGAGGCGCTCATACTATGTTTTTATAAATTCATATCTTGTGATACATGTATTAACATACTACAGAGGATTTGATATAAACTTGAAAGCTTGACATGGACACGTTTGTGTAAAGATCAATGTAAGGCACAGAATTTATATTTTTAGGAAAAGACCTACTGTGACCTTTAATGTTATTCTTAAGCTAGACAATGAAAAGGTTTCTTGTAGATACATACAGGCAACCACTGAAATATGAGTCCTCAAGGCATGCACTCCGCGAATACAAGATTATTTTTCCAAATTCTAAGAGTCATGAGAAGAGACACCTGGCAGGGTGTTTAATGTTTAAAGCATGCTGTTTTGCTTTATTTATTTTTTTGCATCTGAAGTGCTCATTACTTAACCACCCAGTTGGAGTGGTTCTGACTCTGGTCTGAAAAAAAGGGGAAATAAAATATTTTCTTAGACATTTGTAGGAGAAATACAAAACATTAATTAATTTTTCTTCAGAAATGTAAAGCTCAAAGCTGTGAATTCTAGTATTCAAATAGTTGGTTCAGCCCTTGAATGTCAACGCATGGATAGAATCAGCTGAGTTGCACAAGTCAGTGCAGGAAGACAATTATTATATACATTATCCAGGTTTGTATCCCAATATGATAACATCACAAGATCTGCAGGGACACACGCACCTGGGGACACAAATGGAAATTGGGCTTCAGGACATTGAAGACAGAAAACAGGAGACACTTCTTCACACAGAGGCATCACAATCTGAACAAACTCCCCAGCGATGTGTCTGAAGAGACAATTTGGGAACATTCAAAAACAGACTGGATAGGATCCTTGGATCACTTAGTTATTAATGGACACCAAACGAGCACGATGGGGCGAATGGCCTTCCCTCGATTGGACGTTTTCTTATGTTCGTAGGAAACGACCACTTTTAGGTCCGTGAAAGGATTTCCTCTGAGACTGTGTGTTCAAAAGCAGTAGTTTTTTCCCACATTATCATTCATGATCTTAAGATTTGCCTCATAACTTCTTCTTAACCCTTTGATGCATACAGCCACACCGGTGCATCCATTGTTGACTGGTCCCTAGAGAGTACCAGTGGGTCAGACAATTCACTTACTGTTGTTATTGGACAAAATACACAAGAAGTGGTTTCAAACTACAAATAATTAAATTAGTTATTTATGCATGTATTTTTCAAAGAATTAAAATAAACTGAGCAAGACCAACCAAGATCATTACAAACAAATTGACAGTTAGGCTGTCTAACTACACCATGAGATTGAGTCATCAACAGAGTAGAAATCTTTACCATTATTTCTTATTTCTTATTATTTCTCCTTGCAGAATATGTGTGTTAATATTGTTCAACCTTTGTTTGGTCGCAGCACTAATAATAATAATAACAACAAGAAAAGGCTAGTTTCCAAGGGATTGCTGTGACAAACAAATTGCAATTTCTCAAAATGTACCATACCAGAGTTTTTGCCAGTGGGAGTGGGAGTAAATCAAATGAAAATAAACCTAGTCATATCTTGTTAAGTCTGCCCTTTTATGAGGCTAGACCCACCGTAACACAGCTTTGAGTTCGGAAATGTACGCCATGAAATGCAGAAACAGGTATGGAAATGGAATTTATTGTTTGACAATTAAATAACTATATAAACGAAGAAAGTTATTCAATTATAGAATAAAGCATCATGTTCAGCGGACAGGCTCTCAGGCCCAGTAGGGTGATTCAGAATGTACATGCCAAGGGTTAATCCCTTTGATAGCTGACCTATTTTTCAATCTACCTAGATCAATTTTATTTGTATTTCTGTCTCTACTTCTTATTAGAAGCATTCATATCTCTGTTGTTTCCAGTTTCTATGTAATTTGTTGTGTTTAGTGTCCAGGTTTCAGAAACATCAGTGAGCACTGGTAGTATGCATTCATCAAATACTTTTCTCTTGGGTAGCTTTCTTTTCAATTGCGAGCCATTTCTTCAAGTGTACTCCATCCCATTTTTAGTTCTCTTGTGATTTATTTAATAAGATCTCCATCTGCATTGATTTGCTGCCCAAGGTAAACATACATTTTGATTTATTCTATTATCTTTTTGATGCATTTCATTTTTTGGTTGTTTAAACAAAGATACTAACAACATGACTTTGGTTTTTATCAAGTTTATTTTCAGTCCAGTTTCTTAGTTCTTTTTTTTTTTTTGGAGATACATTTTAAGCTGCTAATTAATTACAGACTTTTAACATTTCCTCGGGTCACTGGAGGATATTGCTGTGAGGTGCAAACTTCCACTGTATTCTTTTTGATGCATACTCTTGGATTAATATTCACAGCAGTCACTCCATGAAAACAAATGATAATTTCCACTGTTTTCAGAAGCGTGGGGAAAAAGAAACTCTACCCCTGCTGAAAAATGATGTCTTCATGCAGTTAGCCTTAGCATTAAACACATTTTTTTCATCCTTGTGTTTGTCAAAAATTAACTGCTGCTTCCCTCCAGGCAAGTAGAAGAGTAATTCCTCTGTCATCTTGGCATGGTAGGTAGTATGATTTCCAGATTTGCTTTGAAATGCTTCTGCTCACCATGCTCACTAAATCATGAAATGTGATATTAAAAGATACCCATGTATTCCCAGAGTCACTTGAAGCATGGTAATGCACTTTTCAAATGAGATAGCAACCTTAATAAAGTGTCCCAAGACACATATTTCTGTTTACATTATAAAGCAGTAAGTTGACACACTAAAATGCACATTTTTTAATATGCATATCGGACAAATGAAAACTCAGCTCTGAGGACTGGAAGTTATTGAAGTTTCCCACATCCTTGAAGATATATTTAAATGGCATTAAAATAACCAAGCTCCAGATATTTCAAGATGATCTGAGATCTTACTTTATTGTCCTGTCATTATGCAGGTGTAGCGGAAAAAAATAGAAGTAATAAATCTAATTATAGCATAGTGTAGTACCCTCACCGCCTGATGAGGGGGAAAATAATTATATTAAATAATGACAGGACACAGGAATGCTGCTGCTTCATCAGAGTCTCTGTAATGTCTATGCAGCGCGGCCCCTCCCCCTTCAGGTGAACGATCAGAAAACAAAAAAAGGAAAAGCAATCGAGTCATCAGCTGCTCCAATAAACTAGGCCAGAAACATCGATCATCACACATTAACAAGTGTAATGCCTACTATAAAGTACATTCAAATACACTCACTTTTAGTAACAGAAAGTTAATACTCTCTGGTCTGTTCACGCATATTTCATATTAGTTTAATATACTTTGTTCACGCTTCTGTACCCACCACACTCTCCCCTTCAACAATAAATGTC
This sequence comes from Amia ocellicauda, assembly GCF_036373705.1. Classification (NCBI taxonomy): domain Eukaryota; kingdom Metazoa; phylum Chordata; class Actinopteri; order Amiiformes; family Amiidae; genus Amia; species Amia ocellicauda. Next base: position 31,192,582 of record NC_089862.1, on the reverse strand, counting down.
GTCCCCACATTACTCTTCTTACAATTTTTCCACTCTATTTCAGGGTCTTTTCAGCATGCATATAAATATACTGGCTGATACTGTGAAACTGGGTGAGCCCATAGTGTAAAGTTCTGCATTTCATGTGGTGTTGGGTGAAATGATATTGTGTTTGGATTCTCTACACTATAGCATGCTGGGGCACCTAGGTTGTCATATGTGAATGTTTTCAGTGGTCTCCTTTCTCTCCTAGGCAATCTGTACCCCTGTTCTCCTTCACTGTTACTCTCATTTGGGGCTGCATGAGCATCTGCCACATCATCAGGTTGTCTTACAGGTTGTTCCTCGTCCATCGTATCTACTCCCTGTTGAGGTAAGCCTTCACTTTCCAATTGTACTGTTGTTTCGTAATCATTCGTCCTTACCTCTGGGTCAATTTCTTTTCTCTCTTGTCCAGGTTTGCTGGGCTGGTCAACAGGTAAGTATGTGTTATCTAACTCGCTGTTTTCTTCCACAGGTTGCTGATGCTGAACAGTAGTAGTAATGCTGTAAGTAGTAGTAATCATAGCCTTCATCCTCCCCTTCTTCTGGACTGGACTCATCTCCGCCTGCTAGCCTTGGTTCGTTCACTGTTCTCTTTGTCTTTGACTTCTTCATGAGTTCAACCTCCAACGGTAGGTAATCACAAGGCAAAAAGAGATTACGGTGAAGTACACGGGATCTTCCCTTTCCTTTTTCCGGTTTCACTTCATAAATCGGACCCTCTTCTCCTACTTGACGTACTACTGTGTGTACAACATCTTCCCAGTGGTTGCGGAGCTTCCCAGTCCCACCTCTTGGTGTCAAGTTTCGCACTAGGACACGATCTCCAGGACACAATATGGAACTCCTCACCTTCCCATCATAATTCTTCTTATTCCTCTCTGCTGAATTCTTCGCTGTCTGTTTGGCAATTTCAAAACCTTCTTGCATTTCTTGTTTCCATCTCTTTACATACTCTTTATGGTCCGTAGTTCCGGTTTCGGAGGTCAAGTCAAACAGCAGATCCACAGGTAACCTTGGGGACCTTCCAAACAGTAAGTAAAATGGTGAAAATCCTGTTACTTCACAATGTGTGCTGTTGTACGCAAAGCTAAGTTTATTTAGTGATTCTTTCCAGTTGCTTTTCTGCTTTTCAGTCAACGTCTTCAACATCTGAAGTAACGTTCGGTTGAAACATTCAACCTGCCCATTCCCTTGGGGGTGATACGGCGTTGTCCTTGATCCAACAACTCCAAAACTCTTCTTCAACTGAGCAACCAGCTGGTTTTCAAACTCCGCTCCTTGGTCATGATGAATTATTTGCGGGAACCCAAACTTCGGAGCGTAGTCATTAAACAACTTGTCAACCACCGTTTTGGCTGATTTTGAGGTAGTTGCGTAGGCTTGTGCGAATCGTGTGAAATGGTCTACTACGATTAAGATATACTCGTACCCTCCTTTACATTTATCCAGGTGTAAGAAGTCAATGGAGACAAGCTCGTACGGGTGAGTAGTGACAATATTTTGGAGTGGTGCTCTGGTCTCCTTACATGGTTTCTTTTGTTTCAGGCAAGCACAACTTTTGGTCACATAATTATCAAATTCATAGTGCATTCGTGGCCAATAGAATCTTTCTCTGATCAAGGACATTGTCTGATCTAGGCCTTGATGCCCCATGTGGTCATGTAATTCTCTCAACACATGTTGCTTGTACTTCGCCGGTAAGATCAGCTGTGTCCGGGTGTTCGTCTGTCTACGGAGGATGCCATCGTCTCCCAAGAAAAGTCTGTCCCAACTGCGCAGTAAGCATTTACTTTGTGCACTCAAGGTCTTAAACAGATGTCCCGTTGGCTTTTTGTCGGACAGCTTAAACTGTAAAACGGGTCCAATGTGGTCATCATTTTGCTGTGCTTGTCTGATCTCATCCACAGGCAATGGCTCACATACATGCTCGGATGTAAGGGTGTCATCAAGAGAAATCATTGCAGTCCAGGAGAGGTTAGAATGTGGTGCCTCTACCGATTGGATGGTCGCTTCCACACAGTCAGATGGTAATTCTTCGGTGCATCTTTTCATTATTGTCTCAATGTTTAAAGGCATTCTGGATAGGCTGTATGCATCCACATTTTCTTTGCCTGGCCTGTATTTGATGTTAAAATGAAAATCTGCAAGTTCTGCCACCCATCTATATCCCGTTGCATTTAGCTTTGCACTAGTCAAGACATAGGTGAGCGGATTATTATCACTATACACAGTGAATGTGGGGGCATAGTACAGATAATCCTTGAATTTTTCAGTGACAGCCCATTTTAGGGCCAGGAACTCCAGTTTGCCTGAGTGGAGGTGGTACTTCTTTTCCGCAGCTGTCAATGTTCGGGACCCATAAGCGATGACCCTAAGCTTTCCGCCTTGTCTTTGGTACAAAACAGCTCCAAGTCCCTGATTTGATGCGTCATTATGAAGTACGAATGGCTGTGAGAAGTCTGGGAATGCGAGAACAGGTGGCTCAACCAGACAGTCTATCAGTCCCTCCAGTATCTCTTGGTGCTTGTTCATCCACACAATTGGCATCTGAGAGTGCACTCCCCTATTCTTTCCTTTCCACTGTGGGTTCTTTGTCTCCTTGCAATCCTCTTTGTTTGTCTCCGTTTGTCTCAGCAGGTCATACAAGGGACTCGCGATTCTGGAGAAATCTTTTATATACTGTCGATAGTATCTCAACAGGCCCATGACTGCTCTCAGCTGCCCAACTGTACTCGGCCTTTTCTCTTTCAGGTCTCTCACAGCAGCTGTATCGGCTGGATCCATCTTATTCCTTTCCGCAGACACAATCCTCCCAAGGTACCGCACCTCACGCTGGAATAGTTCACATTTACTAGGCTTTAGCTTTATTCCATACTGCCTCAATCTTTGCAAGGCTTTTCTCACATCCTCCACGTGATTTTCAAAGGTTTTGCTGAAAACTAATGTGTCATCCAAATAGGGAACACAGATATTGTCTCTTAGATCGTCCAGACACTCCTCCATGCAGCGTTGAAAAGCTGAAGGAGCATTCATCAGGCCGAAGGGTATTCTGATCCACTCGTATAAACCCCACGGTGTCACAAAGGCTGTTAATGGTCTGCTCTCCTTGGCCATGAAGCCCTGATGATATGCTTTTCCTTGGTCAAGAAGTGAAAACCAGGAGTTCCCTCCCAAACTATCCATTATGTCTTGTACACGGGGGATGGGCTGTCGATCAGGATGAGTTTTACGATTCAATTCCCTGTAATCGATACACAGACGTAAGCTCCCATCTTTTTTCTGAACGCATACAACAGGTGAGGCATATGGTGAGTTTGATTTCTGCACCCATCCTTGCGCAATGAGATCATGCAGGTAGTTTTTCATTTCTTGGTAGAGGGGTTTAGGCACTGACCGGTAAGTGCGTGCAACAGGAGTAGCGTCTTTCAATGAAATGGCTAGTTGTAGTCTCTCTATACAACCTATGTCACTTTCAGATTCAAAAAATGAAGCTGCTTCCTCTTTTAACATCTGCTGGGCCATTTGCTTTTCAGACTCGCTGAGATGGCTCAAGTCAACTGGCGGAACCCATGCGATGTCGGAGGTATGGCTGATTTCACTTTTTATTTGATTGATCCTTACAGAGGTTAAGCTAGGGTCCACAAACGCAGCAGTTGGGTACACGGCCTGTAATGGTTGCACTGTTCCTATGACCGTCTTGCCCGCTAACATCAGGTCATGATCTGTAAGGTTCTGTACACTGAAAATTATGTGTGGAGAAGTATGTTTCCGCAAGGTCACAATCGTCTCACAGAACTCCAACCCCTCTGTCCACTGTGGATTAACGTCAGGCTCAAAGATAAGCACCATCTCTTCCTTTGGTCGGTGAGACTGCACTCTGCATTCGATTTGTACTGATGTGTGTTTGGGCACGATAACATTTTCCTTTGTTGTTTTGACTGTATATTAACATGGTGCCTCAGCATGGATTTGTTTGATGAAAGCTTGAACTGTTCCTGTTGCTACACTAGGACAGGCTGTTCTTAGGAATCCACTTGTGATTGGCTGCGTTATTCCCTTGTTGTTCACCATTTGCTCGATCACATTATATCCGATGATAGGATGACGAAGCTGACTACCCCTCATCACCAACACAGGAATGACAAGTTCATCAGTTTCCACTTCATTTGATGCCAAACCAAAAGCCACTTCCAACCACCCTGTATAAGGTATTTCCTGTCCGTTTGCTGCCACTAGATGGAGTCCATCAATTACCTCTGCAACATCTCTCAGTCTGATATTCGGTAAGTGCTCATTTTTCCACAGTTCATCCACTATACACACTTGAGATCCTGTATCCCATAATGCAACAACAAGCTGGCCTTGGATGTAACACTGTACCAGACACTGTTTTCCTATAAAGGCGGCACGTGTAGACTTGTCGGTTTCCCATTTCTTTCTGTGCATTGCAGAATTTGTGTGTACTCTTGGTGTCTGGTTACATTGGTTCATATGGACTGTCCAGTGATTAGCTTGACATGCTTTGGAACAATACAATGTTTGTTTACAGGCAGCGCATTGTCGCAGTCTAAGATCAGAACCTGTGATACCACACTGTGCGCAGCTTTGTGGGGACATCGTTGCATAACTGGTCACTCCTCGTCCCGCAGTCGTGACCCTGTCCCGTTTAACGACTGGTCTCTGTACATTGTTGGCCCTCGTGCTCTACAACCAGCCAGAAAATGATCACTACTGCCACACCTATAGCAGCGAGTACAGTACACATCCAACCCACTCTGCTGACATACCAGACATTTCCTCACACGAGTTGAGGGAAGATGGTAGTGTTGTGCAGGGAACCATTGTTGCCATTGGAACACTTCCCCTCTCCTGTCATACGGCTGCACATAACCTTGAGGTGGGTATGCAGACTGGAGCGGTGGCCTGACAGTTTGATCTCTCACAAGGGTAGAGCACTGTGTGGGCATGACCAGTGGTTGTCAAATAGACTCTTTAATTTAAGAAACCTCTGCACTGAGGTCCTTTAGCAACGCCATCTCTGATCGCATTTCCTTTAACTCACTCAAAATATCAGGCTCACTTTTCTCTGTATTTTTCTGACATGTCATATTTTTCTTTTCGACAGCAACTTCACTGACCTGTACTGTATGCAGCTTGGGGTGCTGCTGTTGAGCTTGAAGCTTCTTTTTGCTTTGACGCTCTGTTTCATTGGCACAAGCAATATTGAGTTTATCAAAGAGAGTTTCATCACTCACATCAATTGTAGTCAAGTAGGGTTGCAGGTCACTCCTGATACTGACATTTTGCAGGCCAGTAAGGACAGTGTGAAGAAACATGCTCTGAACTAAATTCGGGTCATATTTCAAACTGGATTCTGCTTCCTGAGATGCGAACAGGATCTTTTGTCTCAAATCAAAACACCTAACGAGGAAACTTTGTGGGGTCTCTTTATTACTTTGCGCTTCGGAGGTAAGCAGTTTGTACAATTCAGTCGCACCTCTTTCTAGAAAATGCGCTCTCAGAATATGTCTCAGCACAGGTAGGGTCAAATTTTGTTTTCCCTCCAGGTAACTGCGCAGCTGCATGCCTGGTGCGATTGCTCTTATCACTGCATCCACTATTTCAAGCTCTGAAACTCCCCTGCTCAATCCATGTTCGATTTGATGGGCCAAACTTGAAAAGGTGAGCTTATCTTTTTGTCCAGGTTCACCTATCTGTCCTGATATCTTGAATTCTTTGTTCCAGGTAGGCATGGCTTGTCGGGCTAACACTGGGTGCAGGTATGTGCTTGTGTCTTGCTGCATGTTTGAACTTTGTGATGTGTAAGGGCTTTGTGGTATGTTTGTGTTTTGTCGTGTGCTAGTGTTTTGGTACGTGCAATTTGCTGCACCCTGCTTTTGCTCTATTAACCTCTGCAGAGCTAATTGTAATGTGTCGATTTCTTTTTCCAGTTTTTCCTGCTCTGTGGTGTCTGCTACTGGATTTACATCCACTCTCTTAATCGTCTGTGCTACATATTCTTCTGAATCACTATTTCCATTAACCCGCTGAATTTCACAGATTTTGTCTTTCAGACACAAAAGCTCTGCCATACCAGCATCTTCTAGCTCCTCTAATGCCTCTCTCTCAATGTGTCTTACAATCACAGAAACAAGAAATGACCGGCTTTTGCTACTGGCATGTTCACACTCAATCCCTAGGAATTCACACAGTTCAATCAACTTTTCTTTTGAGAGAGCATATACTGCTCCTATCATCTCAAGTTTCAGATCCCTGATGTGATCCATGAGTTACTCAGTGTTTAGATGTGTGTAAAGTGATAGAAGAAATGTCCTTATCTGGCTGGAATCCTGCAGCGCTCCTGGTATTGAAGATTAACCTCAGATTGCTTGCATTCTCCTTCCTGGCTCTACACGGACACCAAACGCCTTCACTCCACTGGTCACCTGGGCTGAGTAGTAGACTGAATGGCACTGGAAGTGGGCTGTCGTCACTGGAAGCCAACTCGTACTGCATTCAGATCTTGCTGATGCCTCCAAAATGTAGTACCCTCACCGCCTGATGAGGGGGAAAATAATTATATTAAATAATGACAGGACACAGGAATGCTGCTGCTTCATCAGAGTCTCTGTAATGTCTATGCAGCGCGGCCCCTCCCCCTTCAGGTGAACGATCAGAAAACAAAAAAAGGAAAAGCAATCGAGTCATCAGCTGCTCCAATAAACTAGGCCGGAAACATCGATCATCACACATTAACAAGTGTAATGCCTACTATAAAGTACATTCAAATACACTCACTTTTAGTAACAGAAAGTTAATACTCTCTGGTCTGTTCACGCATATTTCATATTAGTTTAATATACTTTGTTCACGCTTCTGTACCCACCACAATAGCATAAAACGAATGTGCTGTTGGAGTATGGAATTGTTAATTTGATTGTTGTTTATGTTAAAATGTATTTGATCAATAGAAGTTCTTGTGCTGGTAAGAACAAAATATATAAATATACAGATAAATACTGCATGCAGTGTGTCTTAACTAAAGCTTGATGCAATTGTATCTACAGAAGGCTACAGCCTAGAACAGACAGCTATAATGTTAAAAATTGTCAAATGTGTAATTATTTTATTTTACATTAAGCAAGAGAAACATTTCTAATTCATAATTAATAAGCCACAGGATGATTGTGCCCTGCATTTTAAATTATTATTCTTAGTACTAAAGTATAAAAGCTGCACCTGTGAACAAATTCCTTGGACCCAAAGCTGAACTTAGCAAATGTTTCCTTCAGGGCCATTATGGCCAACAGCAGGAATTTGGGTTTCATGCTGGTTAGGGTCATAATCCTGATTATTTTCCATATTCACATCCTCATAGAGAATAGATACACAGCCTGTCTCCAGTCTATATGAATGTTGGTTTGTATCCCACTCTGTTATTATTTATGACTGGCACTGAAATATTCATTCACAAAGCAGACATGAACGTTATTGTAAAAGCCTATCTGACTCTAAACTCTGACTGAAAATATTGAAATGAATGAGAATCAAATTCACATTCTAATGGCAATGAGCTTAATTGATTCATTTATAGCAGCAGAAAGAAAAATTCAACCCAGGAATCCAGCTGGCTGTAGACTGCAACACCATGTGTTATTCCCGGGAACATAAGAATGACTTCCTAGCTAACAAAGCAATGTTGTCATAACATTCTACTTATGCTAAATTTATATTTGGGCTTTTTTTTCAGATCTGTTTAATCAAATCTTGAGATATATTGTTTTCTCAAAACTACAGCATAGGATAATATAATCAGATGGTACTATCTTTGAAAACTCAACATGAACCATTTATTAATCATAAACTTCTCATTTTGTTGATGGATAGCTGTATTTTTTACTATATCTGTGCTATATTGAGTGCAAAACCACAGTTAATTTACTGACATTCGTAAAAGTACTGAGATTGCCATTCACTGTACGTATACAATCATTTTCATGCCATGGTGAGGTTCTGGAAATTCAGACTGGTGTATTTTCAGTGATCCCAGTGCAGAATTATAAAAAAACACAATAATAAAAATATAATGATGACACATGACAAAGAGCCTTTTAGATCAAGCAGCTCTTGAAATGTAAGATGAACCAGACTAATGCAAATTATCTTATTATGCTGAGAGTCTTTTGAACATACAAAAAAGTATTAAGATCTGTGTTCTGTTACACTAAAAGGTTGACCATGGCAACATTCATTAATTCACATATGGGTTGAACAGAAAAAAGGTACTTCAAAATAATCATTGAAGATGGCTCTGATGTTCAAAGCTTAGAAACTTGCTTTGCATCTCCATTATACCTCTCCAAATATAAATAATGCAATATAAATAAATCCTGAAAGCAAATGATCAAAAAGTTTGTATTAATATATATATATATATATATATATATATATATATAACACACCGCCTAACTTAAGTGGCTTTGAGATGAGAGGTCAAAAACAGAAAAGAGGATTGAACTAAATACTTTCTGCACTTTGAGAAAGTCAGATTAATTACCAAAAGATACTCAGATTGTGTTTAAGGGAGGGAACCAAATTAAGAACCAATGTTAAGTCTGAATACAATCACCCCAACAGTCAGTCCATATGAGTGTGTAGGTGAGCTTGTTTTGGCCATGTACGTTTTTTCTTTTGTTTTGTTAAATGTTTTATTAAATCTGTATTGTGTGAAGAAACATTAGTGTATCTTTTGCAGATGTTACACAATGAACACTTTCTGCCTGTGAGGCAAAGTCGCACAGGTGTTACAGAGAAGTCAATCTAGGAGCTGTCCATAATTAACTATACATCTTATAATGACAAATGTGAAATGCAATGACCCTGTCAGCTCCTTTTTACCGAGAATGCAATATGGTAATATCAAGGATCTACACCTGCTGTCCCATGGCTATTGCCTTTAATGAGATGGTCTACACAAATAACAACCTTCACATTCAGAAAGAAGGACGGTGACACATCAAAAAGTAAACGAAGAACGTACACTAAACAATGGATGATTTTGGTCAGTGATTTTACATATTCTTTTCTTATGAAGACAGTTTTTGAATTTTAAATTTGTGATGTAGAATAATCACAATGACTGAATTAAGTGATTTAATTAAAGATAGTATGAGACCCCTCTTAGCAGGTGTGAATTTCACAAACGGGAGGGCAGATAAACAATACTACATAGCTGGACTGACACACATGTAACTTCTTGGTACGTAGTGCTCGGTGTCTTTTATTGTTACTCAGTTCAAGTAACATTTGGTTTCTAATATGAGAAGAGATCCCTAGCGGTTAATCCTGAAGCATTCTCCCTGGAGTTTGTGTGCATTGAACTATAAAAAGGCTTCTCTATTTGTTAATAAGAAAACTCACGGGGGACCTAGAGTGAGTCTTGAATAGGTGATCATTTCTTGTTGAAAGAATTGCATGTCCATGTATATTTTAAATGCATGGAAATGTAGTCCTTTTGATAAATTAAGTTAAGTTAGGATTTATATCAGAATGTACATTGCACCTTTAACTTTTGCCTATGCTAAGGCTTTTAAACACAGACTTCAGATAAATCCACTTGATAAAGGAAAAGACAACTGTGTCACGAATCCACTCCAATTAAAAATGTACTTGATTTAAAAAATAAATTCACCAGTTTTTTTTTCATCAGTTTGTTTTTTATTTTTGTATTCTTATTTCCAACATGTAATCCCTCTATCTAGTCTCGGGCTCATATTAAACAAACTAATTAAAGTGTGAGGTTTTGTCAGTTGTTTCTGAGGATCTTTATGATTGCAAAAATGTAGACGGGCAATTCTAAACAAAGCTATAATCAAGCATATATCAATATTAAGTATTTTTATATTATACCTATTGGGTATAATAGGTATAATTATACCCAATAGAAAATAGGTTTCGGAGACACATTTTAAATGAAGCAATGTAAATCTGCTTTACAGATGAAGCTACTTTATATATTTTTTAATCTCCAAGTTTTAATTAAGTACTTATTTATTTGGTGTGGCCGAGATGAACTTTTTCAAAGGTGTCTGAAACCCCTTCTTTATATGAAAGGTATTGGCAAAGTCAATCTAAAAATACTTATTTAAGATAAAAAAGGAATTGAAGACCTAAGAATATAAGCTCTCACAAGTAGAGATTAAGTACGTGTGAATTGTGGACCAAAAGTAGGATTCATTTCCTTGAATAGGACGTGGTGGAATTGGGTCAGTCCAACATGAAATGATTCCAAAATGTACCCGTTTCTAAATACCAAATTATGAATTAGTTATTTAACTTACCGTGACGTAAGAGGGTGTTTCCGGGACGTATCCAGCATGCAGTGAAGTGATTGATTGGTCATCTTCTGAACCAAGGCAGAGGTCAAAGGATTTTTTTTAATTGGTGTTCTATCCATTTTATACATTTATGCCCAACGAGTTCCATGTATGCTTTGTGTATACGCTGTGTACTGAAATTAATTCATCAACATGCTCACAAACCTTTCTGTCTGAGTGTATATTTTGTCAGATTGCAACATTTTACAGATTAGTAAACAAGGAGGGAGTCTGAACATCTTACAGCATAATGGAACACAATATTTTCTTCATTAAAACTTTGAGTGCACTAAGAGCATTTTTCAATTCGCAACGGCGATTCTAGGTACGTCTTTCTAATGTAACCTTTAACATGTTTTAAGAACCACTTTACATGGAAATATACCTATAAAAGGTTGTCCATATCATGTAGAAATGTCTTCCTTGAAAATTCCATTCCTGATGTACAGGGACACAATCTGCTGTCAATAAACATGCAACTGACCCAGCACCAGGTATGTTTGACAGGTTTCTCAACAACGACCCCTGTGACTGGCCTGGGTACCTTGGCATCAGTGTCTTTATTTTACAAGAGGTGCATCAGTTCTCTGTCCAGTACCTCAGCTCCGCTGTTTGCTCTGTTGGATTTTAAGTGTGAAATTAAGCAGATGGCCTGGCAGTGTTTCAGAGAATGTTGTCTTCATCTGTCCAGTGCTGTCACTGTGGTTAGATCAAAATGCATGAGCACATAAAAAAAAAATAATAGGCTCTAAATCTAAATGATAACAATTCTAATACTTTTAAATAATGATACCTATTGACCATAACCAAAGGGATGATTTCCACTATAGCATTGTAACTATGCACCATGCCTGTGCAAGTTATACTTGTTATGCTTCATGACATTTTAAGGAATGATGGCCTCCGATTTGACTGGCACATGTTTACTTTTATAAATCTTACAAAATGATCACCCAGAATGCATTTGACATCTTTCGAATCATATTCAATCAGGTGGGGACCCTGACAAGTAAGCAAAGCAACAACACTGGTCCTCTGCACCAGCAGTCAGCGCCAGCAGCCTCACTGCCCCCCTTCCAAAGGGTCACGCTTACAAAGGGCGGGGACTCTAGCTGTGGGACTCCAGTGAGGAAAAGACTGCCTCCAACCACTCTCTGGATTTCCTCGCTCTCGCAGAGACATGGCTCTCCCCTAAGAACTCAACCACCCCTGCTGCCCTATCCTCTCTGTTTGTCCTGTCCCACTCCCCTTGTCTTACCAGGCGGGGAGGAGGAACAGGGCTCCTGCTTTCCCCTTCTCTCCTCTTCTCTGTCCCCCCTTTCTCTCCTGTATCATGACTAACAGCTTTGAATTCCACACAGTGGAACTCGCCTCTCCCTCTCACCTCTTTCTTCTAGTTCTCTACCGTCCCCCCAGTCCACTCGCCTCTTTCCTGGATGAACTTGACTTCCTTCTCTCCTCCCTCCCCTCACTGTCCTCATCTACCTTCCTCCTGGGAGACTTCAACATCCATCTCTCCAACCCAACAACAGAAATAAAAATGTTGGTGCCAACCAAAATTTTTTAAATTATCTGGATGACATGACAGAGTGTTGCTGACACAGGGCAGGAAGCATGTCTTCAGAAAATGTCTTACTTCTTCCACCCTAAATCCTCTTCTTCAATCTGCAATTCTCTCCTTCTCTTCTAAGAAGGCATCATCATCCACACTATGCTGTCCACTCCACTCCAAATGGCAAATTGGCATTAAGAGGAGGTGGCGGATGGTCTCTCTTGTAGATCTTTACCCTCTTCCTGGGCAGACAGTATCCTGCTGTAAGGCATGTAATGTAATAGCAATCTTGGAATAAGCCTGGACAAAGCGCCAGTAGTATCCAGCAAAGCCTAGGAAACACTTCAGCTCCTTCCTGTGGGTGGGACGAGGCCAATTCTTTAATGCATTGATCTTCCCTTGGTCAGTGTGAACTCCATTGGCATCAACAACATGACAAAGGTACTTAACAGAAGTTTGAAAGAAATGGCATTTATCAGGGGACAGCTTTAGGCCGTATTCTTTAAGATGAATTAGCACCTTCATTAGCCTCTCCTCGTGTTCTTCCAAAGTCTCTGAGAAAATGATTAGGTCATCTAGGAACACTAAAACCTCATTCAGGTGTGAGTCTCCCACACATCTCTCCATAAGGCGTTGAAAGGTGCTTGGTGCATTTGTGACTCCTTGTGGCATGCGGTTGTAGTCCCAGAACCCCAAGGGACATACAAATGTCGGTTTGTGTTTATCTTCCTCTGCGATTTCCACCTGATAAAACCCAGACTTTAGATCCATATCAGAAAACCACTTTGCCCCACTCAGGCCAGGGAACGTCTCTTCAATGTTTGGAAGAGCATATGCATCTTTGATGGTTCGCATATTTAAATTCCTATAATCAATACACAGCCTTATCTTGCAATTTTTCTTTCTCACCAACAATATAGGAGACGCAAAGGGGCTCTCGGACTCCTTGATGATCCCAGCTTTGAGAAGTTCTCGCAAATGATGTATTGGTCTTGACCTTGCTTTGAAGGGAGTCTCATCTCGCATTCTGATGTGTGCTTTACTGTGGTAGTGTGCCCATAAGATGACTCATCCATGGCAAACACCTCAGATATACTATTCAGCTTCTCAAAGATCAGAGAATCATTGAGGCCAAAAGTAAGTTGGTCTTTCTGTGACTGGATGTTCAAGATGGACTGCTCTGATTTCAATGGCTTAATGCAATCGGCAACCATCGCCTCAGCTATCACTGTTCTAGGCAACAGTGTGACATTGTGTTCGGTGATGTTCTGAAGCACAACTGGGATCTTGCTTGAGGACTTATGTGGCATGCTAACAACGGCTCCCTCCACAAAGATTTCACCTAGCAGTGGAGAAGCTAGAGGTAAGTCAATGACAAATGAGGTCTGAGAAATTGATTTCTTCACCCGGACTCCACCAAAGAGGCAAACTTTCTTTCCAGTAGGAATGGTGACGGGGCGTTGTCTGTGCAGCCTAACTTCACTGATCTCTCTCTCTCTCTCTCTCTCATGGTTCTGTGCAACATACCGAAACAACATATAACAGTCATTACTGAGATCAGACCTCTTTGGGAACTATATCCCCTCTCTCTGCATGCCGCCCTGATAAAGCCTGTCTAATACATTTGTTTTTGCTTTTAATCAGATGACTTCTCACCAGCATTTTGATTTGAACTTACAACAGCCCTTTGCACACATGGGGGATTGAAGACACTCTCATCTCTGATCGAACTGCACTCTTGCAGGGGAAGATCCAAACATTGCAGGGACCTTCTGCATCCGCTTCGGTCTCAAGACTCACTGAGGGGGTCTGAAACGTGGTATGAGGATTAGCGTCACTGGTCTGTGAGGTGTCACATCTAATACCAGTTTGTCAGTTCAGTCTCTAGAACACTCAGAAAATTGGCTTTGCTACTCCCAGTTAATATATCTAGTTCCTGCAAATATTTGTAACTAATTCTCTGCCCAACTCTTCCTGACAGATCTTATGAATGGTTCTGACATTTCACATCTCAGAAGGATCAGCAGGGCTAGGCAAGTCACCAAGGTGGTCTGGACTAATTCTTGAGACAGATCTTTCAGAGACATATTGGATTCAAACCCTACCCTTGGGTTGGCCTGGGTCGTCAGGCATCTTAACACATTTGTTAACCTCTCCACTTACTTTGAAGAATTCTTTATCAGAGTAAAATTTGTTAACCCCTCTCACAATTAAACAGCTAGGACCATGCAGGTTATGACTGTGGCAGAGATCCATATGTCCTTAAAAAATAATCAATTAACTAATGGGGTGGAGTACTAAATTAACAGTATTGCAGTATTAAGCCTAACCAATCTCCTGGCTGACTCACCACAATTAAGTATGTAACCCACCACTGCTTTAAGGCTGCAAGGTGAGGTACTGGTCTAGGTCTGGGTCCTAAGGAGACTGGTAGGCTCGATCAACAGAAATAAACCTCATCCACAATAACCAGATAATGGTGGAAAGCAAAACTTACAGAGATTCTTAAGTATATAACTTATTTTTGGTAGAAAAACAAAGGCACAAAATATATAGTTCTAGTGAAATTAAAATACCACTTTAGTAGCTGGTTACAATTGATCTATTAATAATAATAATTTCTTCTCAGTCAATCAGCAACAGTCATGCATTCACCACTCAAGTTAAGTGGAGAAAAAACTAAAATGGCTGATCAAAGAAAACCGACGCTGTGCCCTCAAGGGGTCACCAATAAATTCTAACTCCCCTCGAAAAGTGTTAAGGGATTATTAGTAAGGGACTATCTAAAAAGTGTAAAAATAACCTGGGTTACATATACATAATGCATGAGGATAACTAACTATGGATTTTCAGAAGAAGAAAAATGACATTCCTATAGTCTGTAAATTAAAATGTTGGAGATGCTTCATTCTGATTATAGACACATGGAGTCATAGCTTTAGACAGATAAAACGACTGCCATGCAAAGCCCCAGACACTGAGAAGGAAATTGCCCTTGATTTTCCTGATGATTACTAGGCTGTAATCTACTAGCCTTTATGACTTTCTAATCTTTTTATACAGACCTTGTCATGAGCTAGCGCCCAGGAGACAAGAAACATGATTATTATTTATTTTATAGATTAAGTTTTATGTATGTATGTATATATATATATATATATATATATATATATATATATATATATATATATAATCAAACAGATCTTTGATTATAAACTCAAAACTAGACCACCTGCACAGAGGTTGTGTAGCTAACAGGACGTGTAAGAAACTCATACTGCAGCTCTCTCCTTCTCTAAATCCTCTCTGTACGCACTTTAGCTGTATTAAGAAGAAGGATGTCCTTAAATAGGCGCCTGTCCCGGGAAATAACTCCTTAGTTGGCCAACCCCACACAAGAAAGCAACTTGAAAGCAATCTGACCATCATGTCTCCTGGTATGGGCCTTTTAGAAGTCTTAGTCTTTTTGTGGCAGGGGAATACTTCGCCCTGTCACTGTGCATATGTATAGTCTTTTCTTCAGATTCAATTGGCAGTGTAACCCCAGTAAAACTAAATTCAGTAGAAAGTGCAGCGGCTGTAGAAAACCAGTTTAATTAATTAAAGTAAATGTATTTGATTAACTGATTTCTTGTGAACCCCTATGGTAATGTGCACTTCAGCGAATTCATAAATGCCTCCCCATCCGAGACATGCTTAAATGTTTCAAGGGAAGAACATAATTCAAGCAAAAATGAGCCACAGGCTGAGAAGTTAGCATCAGGGCTAAGAGACAGCTAGCTTGTAGTACAACAGCAGGGTGGAGGTGCATATTTAGTGTTATGAGCAGATCCTTGTATTCTACATTCATGAGGTTGTCACTATTTATGTATTAATTCTTGCTGAAATAAGACAAACCAAATACGCTATTTAATTGCAAGATTTCAGCTTGACATTTTATATTGATATTCAATTCTATCCGCTTTTGCTTTTAATGTTAATTAATGACATTTACTAAATACTAATAATTGTCATATGATGCAATCAACTCTAGCATGACTGTAGTACTTAAACCATTTTATCATTTGATTTTTACTGAATGTATATGCAAGCATTTATTTTTCAAAATGTAAAGATAAACACATTATTCATGTATATTCATTATTGAAAACTAAGTCTGTCTTTAGATAAATCGGCTCAGAAATAAAACCTTATGTAACAATGTGACAATTCTTTATTATACATCAGCCCACTTAAATTGAGCCTTGAACACTGAATTAAACTCACCCTCAGGGTCTGCAGAAATATTCCGAAACAATTTGAAATGATGTGATAATATGCACACTGGCTTTAAATAAATAAGATTTGGAAGTTTAAGCATGTGACCTAATTAAGATGCAGATAAATGCTTACAGCAATTAAGTCAGGAAGAAAAGTATTGTCCTCTAAAACCCTTTTTAAAAATGAAACACATACATGATGATTTTATGCATTGTTTCGCGTGAATATTTAAAATCTAATTCAGCATTATGTTCATATCTAAAATGAGTTGGAAAATGAATGTTTAATTATTATGGATACAGCAGTCTATGCAGTCATACAAAATGTAATGTGCAGGGCTGTCAAATGATTAGAAATTGTTTTAATTGTGTATTTGTTTCAGTTATAGAATACCACTGTTGCATAAAAATACAGATTGTTTTCTGATACAAAAGCATCTTGTGCATGAAGCCCTTTAGACAAATCATTTTACTACTGCTTTTTCTTTTATTGATTCCAACAAAAAAGCTTCTGGGATACTTGTCATATTATCCCAGCATCTAACAATCCCCAGTACTGTTCTTTTTTATTGGAAACCACATCAATAAACAAACTGATTATATTGTGTGAACTGGGCTGGCTGTTGACATTCAGGACACAGGACACATGCACCCCTCACAATCCTCTTTATTAAAATGTTATAACTAGTAATATTTAATGATTGCATTCTTCATTCATCATATCACTATGGAAAATGATAATGTGTACAAAACAAACAAACATGTATTAAACAATTGATGTATTAAACAAACATCCATTTTGTAAGCCTAAACAGACATAACAAAAGATTTCTAAGTCTAAAAAGTAATGTTGCCCATGTAATGGAGGCCCCCATTGGACATAAAAAGGCCTATGGCTGTATGTACGTGAATAAAAACCCTGTCTGCAAACCCGCTAATAGGGAATGTACTTGTTAGTGTAGTGTATCAGACTTTCAAGCAGCAAATTGTGTGATTGAATCTGAATAGAAATATTCTAATCAATACACACTGTTCACAAAGCCAAGTAATTTCAGGTCACTGAAGCATCATGCCATTAGTCCTCTTGGCTAGATTAATTTAAAATTGTGAGCGACGGAAAGAAAACTCACAAGCGACTTTTTGAACTAGTTGAATAAATATGATGAATGCTGACTGAGAAAAAATACATAATTTCAGCTGCACAATCAAAATAATGGGAAAGAATATGACAAGTTTTCTTTATTGATGCAACAATTCTACAATACCAGAAAGTCAAAATGCATATATTTCTGCATAGTTTTATGACCCAAATCTATTTTTTTACAGTATCAGATTTTTCTAGTTTTACTTTTTCTATTGTATTTTATGTTTTTTTTTAATATCTTTCTTATAATGGATAGCCTCCAGGTTTGAAAAACAGAGGACAGAAGCATCAGAATGAGTAAAATGCAGAACAGTAAGACATAATGGTACAAAAAAAATATGCTAGCATATTAAAATCTAGCAAAATCATTACCTTTCCACAGAAATGCAGAGACAGCTACAGAGTGCTCTTAGGTAATGTGATGTTCAACAGCAAGTAGGTAGTGCTCACATTACTGAATGCAAAGTGTTCCGCACATGAATGTTTACGAGATAATTGGCACGGATGGGTACTTCAAGCTTGCTGATTTTGCTAAGCTTGCTAAGGACTTGTAAAATACATTGGTCCTACTGGAGTTGGTATCACACTTAACAAAATATATACGTATGAAATATACATAACTGAGCTCATAGTGTTGTGGTGATGTCATCTCTTTTAACTTGGTAGAGCGTTCAAACACCCCACCTTTACGTCTAGTGTGTTAGTCACTCTGCTGGGACTCTGCAGACAAGGTGTTTGGAGAGATTGTTTGAATCTGGTGCAATCTTTTATTGAGGACAAGGTACACCATTCTAAGGGTTTCTACAGCAGTGATAAGACTTTTCATGGCTGTTGTCCTTTTCCATTTTAATTGTATTTCTTTTGAATCAAAAAAGTCAAATTTCTCGAAAGGTTGCTCTTTCATTTCCAGGCTTTGCCACTTGCTGACTACATTTGGGACCTATTAGGAACAGCAGCTCAGCTTGGGTAGACTGGTGTCAACCGGGGGACCCTCAACTTCCTTCAGGGACCCCTGAAGCTCATCAGGTGTGCAGAAGGTCTGGAGACTGTATCAATTAGAGACGCATCTTTCCTTATATAACAGCCATTCTGTTTGCATTTGGGACTTGCAGTATGAAAAGGAGCGACTGTCTGGATGAGGATTTATACGGAACATTGAAATTAAAGATGTATTAGCTATTCCAAATTGGTTACTGTAAAAGAATGATTGACACATCTAAACAATACAACATCAAAAAACACAGACACCAGCATAACAATATGTCATGATAACTTAAAGGAAGAAAGTATGATATGGATTTGTTTTTTTTAGTTTTTTAGTTTGATTTTTCATTTGTATGCCATAGGAATAATTAATTACCTTGGAGGTAAGCAATGGTTCTTAAGATTATCCCTACAAGCCAATTCCTTGTGATAAAAAAGATCAAAAAGTTATAAACCAGTGTAGCTGTATATCTCATTACCTAAGGGTTGTGAATGAATACCCTTCCATGATGAAAAGTGAGATAATTCAGGTTAGGTGATTCATCGTAGTCAAGGTTTTGGTCCATTTGCATTTCATGATAACAAGAAAAGTAAAATAAAAAAAAGGATTAGTAACTCAAAATAAAATGTCTTTGAGCTAGTTTGACCAAATGCATTGCTTTTAGAGCAGCGTGTCATTGTCACAGTAAGGTGCATTGCAAATGTTCTGAGTCAATTTGTTGTTTCCACCAGAAATTTTCTTTCAACTATGATGAAAGTTCTGCTTGAGAGGATTGGAATGATTTAAATGCAAAACACAGGGATATAACCAAGCTGGTCAGACTCTTATCTCCTTTTCTCTAGCTCAAGATGGACATTATGATTTCCTGGTGACTGGCAGACATGCTGTATGGAAAGGTTAATTACTTTTTCCCCAAAACAGAATTGCCACTAACCCTCTGACAATAAACCGACAGCTGCTTAAATGTGAACATTGATGCTTAAAAGGGAGCTTATTGAGAAGTGCTGTAACCACAGTCATTATGTATAATGCAATGATTAAGTATGTTTTATGTTTTCATTTTTACAATCAAAGAATACAAAAAAGCTTCTACGGTACAGTATTTTTACCTGACTACAAATATTTACAATGACACTGTTTATAGAAAAGTACAGATCATTCAGTACAGATGACATACCTTTACACAATTACAGATAGTTTGTTGTGCACACAACAACAGATGGCAAAATGGTTCTGTATGATAATGGACATGTATTGACAAAAGCTCAATAAAACTGCAATTGTATAAAAAAAAAAGACTGTACTATTCAATAATGTCAGGTTTTTGTCAGAGTCTGCAATTTGTAATTATAAAAGTTGTTGACCATTATTTAAATAATAAAATTAGCCACAATGGTATTCAGTGATACAAAGGTAATACACAAATATTAAAAATGTATACAACATGACAGACCTTTATACACAACTAAAAAGTCAGTAGTGTATAGAAAAATAAGAAAACTCAGTGATGACAGACTTTTACTTTAATACAATGCCACGATTTGATCAGTAGCAAGATGGAAGAGAAGAAAATGTGCTGTAAGGGGGAGACAACTAAAGTGAGTACCCCTTTGAAAAGCTAATACCTTAATAGATACTAGTACAAAATAAGTTTGTTTAAGTTGGATGAAAGGGCGAAAGACCCATTGCTGCAAACAAGAAAGAGTTATAGTATACTAAACATAGTAAATTCTAAATACTAAAAAATATAGTGTAGAAATCACAAAGCAACTTATTTGTAAATGACCTATTAAAGAGTAATTGGTAATACTTCCCTATAACTTCCCTATTCAAAATATATTCCCAAACCATGTTTTCCTGTTTCCTTACATTCTTAAAGATGTGTCATTGAGCCTGTGCAGTCACCACATTGAAGAGATACAAAACTCATTACTGTGGCTGTCAAGGTGGGATCTGAAACGTCTCCACAAATACAACACACAAAGGCACACAGTAACTTTGGTACAGACATGACCTTTAACCTGTCTGCCTATTTCAATTCCTTTGACAACAATAATTCCTGTGGTGAACCTTTTTTACACTTTCCCCATTTTGTAATGTGTTGACCACAAATGCACATACTGTTCTGAATTAGTTCTTACAGATTTTTTATATAATTTCAACATTATTTTGCTCAATTTACATTTTAGTCAGTTGATTAACTTAATTACTATACCAGACTCTTGATCATTAATTTAAATGAGAAATAAACAGTGGCCCTAAAACAGGTCCTTGAGGTACATCCTAGCCAGAGGTTTTCCCCTTCTCATAAGTCCTTGTGCTCTACGCATTACCCAGCTCTTATTCCCTGCACCTTATCTTGGATTCCTAGAGTTTTCAATTTAGGCATTAATCTTTTGTGTAGCCCTTTATCATAAGACTTCTGGAACTCAAAATCTATTCTATCATAAGCTTTATTGGTATGCATTGTTGCTCTTTCTTGTTCAAATACATGTAACAGGAAAGATAAACAAGACCTACATTTTTAAAATCCAAGCTGACTGTCGCCTAGGATGCTGTCTCCATATAGATAATCCTCTAATTCAGCTGGTATTTCAGCACTGCAATGTAATGGGGTCTATGGTCTGGAGTATGAAGCCAGGAGAGTCTTTAGTTTTACGTTTGCTTATTAGCTATCTAGTTAAGCACTGCTGCTAGTTTCAGTGGTAGTTTGGTCATGGAGTTGATGATTAGGTGTTTCATACTGGATGTGCATCAAACCTGTGGAAATAGCAGAGCTGTAGTACTCGAGGGTTTGAATGGTCTCGGTCTCGTCTCGGACTCGACCCTGTCTGGACTCGGTCTTGGAATCAGACTCGTCACCTGAGCACTCGATGTCTCGGCCGAGACCAGGCTGAGACCGCAGAACAGGATCAGTCAATATTTCGCGCAATTTCATTTACTGTACATGCAGTAATACAAAGCCTCTCTATCTGTTATAATTTAAAATTATATATAGTACAACTAGCAAAGCAGGTTATTATTACCTAATAAAACAACAATAAAGTTAATTAAATAATATGCAAAATACATCCAGTGCTTCCAAGTTCCTGCTACGTAACTTGCTTAGAGAAGTGCTGCTCTGTTTCTCATCTTACTGTTAGAATACGGCTTTGTACAATACAGAGACAGACACTGAGAAAACTCAGCAACTCACAATGGAAAACAACTGTGCTTTGAACTAGAACATAAATAATAACAGCCATAGTAGAGTTATCTTTGTGCTCCATTTTATTTTGTTAAAGTTTCCCAGCTCTCCTCTCATTCTGTGTCTAGATCACTTTTTAATTAAATAATTAGGCTATATTCGGTAGTTCAGTTGATATTTGATCAAATATAGATTAAATAATGTGGAATAAAGATATGGATTTTTAATTTAGTATTATGTAGTGGTGGTGTTTCTTACTATTATTAATAATATAAATAGTAATTATTCTCTATACTATCCACATATTGGCTTAAAAAAATGTTGTGGTCTTGAGGTCTCGACTTGGACTCGACTCGGACTGGGACCCTTGAGGTCTCGTTCTTGACTCTGACTCAGACTTGCACTGGGAAATAGAATGATGGAGCTAAAACTATTGCAAAGAGTTTTTCTCAATACTACAACAGCAAGAGGTCAATAAAGGAGGAAGTGAAACAGATGAGGGGCAAAAATTGAAGTATCTTGGAAAATGAACAAGTTCTGGCAAATGTTCTGAATGAGTATTTCACAGAGGATTTTACAAAAGAAAAAATGGATAACATGCCACAGGTTCAAAACCAGTCCAGTCAAACCCTAAGAGAGATCAGGATAAATGAGGTGGAGGTACTAAAGGGACTAGCAGAATTAAAAAAATAGAGAAATAAAAAAAGAAAATAGAGAAGCATCTTAATGAAAACCATATTCTTGGAGATAGTCAACATGGGTTTAGACGAGGCAGATCATCTCTTACTAATTTATTACAATTTTTTGAACATGCAACTGCAGCTGTGGATCACGTGAAAGCATATGATATGATATACTTAGATTTTCAAAAAGCTTTTGATTAAGATCCACACCAAAGACTGATCCTCAAACTGGAAGCTCTAGGCATTCAGGGTAATGTAAGTAGATGGATTATGAACTGGTTGATGTATAGGAAACAGAGGGTGTCGATTAGAGGAGTCACTTCTAACTGGAGTGAGGTTGTTAGTGGAGTTCCACAGGGATCAGTACTAGGGCCTGTGCTTTTTCTAATCTATATTAATGATCTGCACTCTGGGATAATTAGCAAACTTGTCAAATTTGCAGATGATACTAAAATACGTGGCTCAGCAGATACAATCTCGGCAGCACAGGCTATTCAAAGGGTCTTAGATAATATTCAGTTGTGGGCCGACACCTGGCAGGTGAAATTCAATGTGGACAAGTGCAAGGTGGGAGGAATAGAACTAGATGAAGTAACGCATGAGAGAGATCTAGGAGTCTATGTGGACTCCTCACTTTCTCCATCCATAAAATGTGGGGAAGCAATAAGAAAGGCAAACAGAATGCTAGGGTATATTGTCAAAAATGTGGAATTGAGGACAAGGGCAGTAATGTTCAGACTGTACAATGCACTAGTTGGAGCTCATCTGGATACTGTGGACAGTTCTGGGCTCCACACTTCAAGAAAGATATTGTTGCTCTAGAGGCAGTTCAGAGGAGAGCAACCAGACTTATTCCAGGTCTGAAGGGAATGTCCTACTGAGAGACTGAGGACCTGAACCTTTTCACCCTGGAACAGAGGAGACTACGTGGGGACTTGATCCAAGTCTTCAAAATCATGAAAGGCATCGACCACATCAAACCAGAGGAGCTTTTCCAGATCAGCAGGGACACACGCACCCGGGGACACAAATGGAAATTGGGCTTCAAGGCATTCAAGACAGAAAACAGGAGACACTTCTTTACACAGAGAGGCGTCACAATCTGAACAAACTCCCCAGCGATGTGGCTGAAGAGACAATTTGGAAACATTCAATAACAGACTGGATAGGATCCTTTAATCACTTAGTTATTAATGGACACCAAATGAGCTTGATGGGTCAAATGGCCTCCTCTCGTTTCTTATGTTCTTATGTTTTTATTATGAGATCAGGCTAAATAAAAACTGCCTGGAGTTGTAAGCACGTGGATAAAGAACTGGCTGACGAGCACACAAAGAGTAATGATAAGGGTGGAATCTTCTAGCTGGCTGAAGTCATTAGAGGAACACCACAGGGATCTGTTTTAGGAGCATTTTTGCTTTCTGGCAGACTCTATTCCCATTCCCTTAGAGATTATTCCAGTCTGGGCAGACCACATTAATTGTAATGTTGACATATGCAAGGAACTGCATGCAGCCAGTAGTGGTGTACAATATAAGCACCAATTGGGTGTCTCTAAACATGCATAAGCAGCCTAAGAAAAGGATTTAGAAGTATATCTTGATTCATTATTGCCTTTGTATAGGCAATGTGGGAAAACTTTTAAAAGAAGGTGACAGTTTGCATGAATATACATTAAAAATAACTGAATTGTCATCAAGCAAAATCATGTTTAAAATGATATGCTGGTAACTCCAGAGGGGGCTGGCGGTCAGAGCAAGGAATCAACCCCCTGAATTACAATGGCCCCGCTTACACACGCTCAGCCAAAAGGTCCAGAGCCTTTTTTGGACCTTCTCCAAGCCTGTGCAGATTACACATTGCAGCAGTAGGACATCTGAAATATTGTGTGTAATTTTAATGCTAAAGAACATAGCTTCTCTGTACAAAGTCAACAGATGAGCAGCCAGAAACAGTGGGTGGTTCATTTGCAAAGAAAATATTTAAGGCAAAGGTCATTTGTCCAAAGAGGGCTGTGCTATTGTGCTTGCAATGTAATGGTGGAAAGAGAGGAATACAATAAGAGGAAGAGGAATACGAGGAATAAGAGGAATACAAGGCTGTCATGAAACCAGAGTTTGCTATATACATATATTCTTTAATGCACCTAGGATACCAATGGATTTGTTTTCAATTTCAAGGGGATTTACATGGACAACAGGCAATTCAGATCAGGGAGAAAATATCAAAAATTTTACAAGCAGTGTTTTATTTGTTCATGATTGCAGTCTGTGATCCGTGAACTTTCTTTCAAAAGCAATAAAATGTAAACACTATGGTTACTTTAGAGGAAAAAACAAACAAAAAAAATCATATGGAATAGCAATTTTTTTGTTTTTATTGAATGAAAAATAAACAATGTTTTTCTACATATTAAATATATATTTGACCATTTAAAAGCCCCCTCCCCATCTGCAAATGACTGGAAAATCTTTTCTTCGCCATTGAGCAAGAGATTGATTTTTTTTCAAAGCTTATCAACAGAAAGTGAGGAGTAATTTCCTGACAACAGCCATGAGTGTGTTTGAAATGTACAAAACTTACAAATTGTACAGTTATTAAGTCGAAGGAATTTCCTGGGGTGGGTGGCAGGTGGAGTGGAAAATGCATCTGCAGTGTAGCGATTCAAGTGTTGGGATTAACTGCTTTTTCATGGTTTAGGACTTTGCTAATCTTCCTTCACCAGACTGAGACAATCTGCTAACAGTCGACAAGGGTGCTCAGTTTTGTTTTGCATGATATTTTCTTTCCTTTCTAAGGTGGAGGCAGAATTATTTGTTGTGACCAATGCTTTTGCTTCCCTCCTGTTGAGTAATCTTCTTATTATCATTACACTTAAATAGTACTAAAAAGGAAACAAAAAACAAATCAGAAATCATGAAAGAAATAGATGAGGGAAAGAAAAAACTAAGCTAGGAAAATGGCTGATTATATTATTCCAACACATGATAAATGTTTTCAACTATTCAATTCATTTTCTAAGCTTGAGTTTTTCCCAGGGAATATCTGCCATAAAAGTTGTAGAAAATGAATTCCTGCAGAGGAGGTAAATAAATAAAATCTTATCATGGGATCACACATTCATTTATCCCAGGATCTTGATATTACCATTTCCTTAATGGAATTCTGGGATAAAGGCTTGTAATATTGAAATCCCGAGATAAGTTATCTTGCGATCGTGACATAACTAATAATGTTTTTATTTGGACACAGCCTTGAGGAGCCATCCATACATTCACTAACAAACACGAACAAGGAATGTAATAAAAAAAATAATGATACCAAGAGTCTGATATAATTTAAATACAAATCATGCCATAAAGAGGTCATTGTTTGGTTTAAGAGCATTTCAAGGTGAAAAATTATGAAATCAGTTGCATTTTTCAGACACAGATGAATGATAAAACTTTGAAATACTACAACAACAAAAAGAAACATATCATCTCAAAATTGGTACATTAATGCAAATCCAAGAAAAGACACAAAGTAAAATGGCCAGTCTTCAATGAACCCTGACAGTGTTCAATTTAAAACAAGCGTTTTAAATGTACTGCTGTCACAGTTCATTGAGCACTGGGGATTTACCTGTGCATGAGCAGATAATTTGACTCTTTTATCTCCCAATTTAAGAGATTAATTTATTATAACGGACATTTTTCTGATGTGAATTATTAAAAGGTTAAACACATTAATATATATTGTCTTCATCTATGCCACAATATTAATATATTATTGATTAGCTGACTTTTCATCATGCCTATGGATGCTGGGTACTAGAAAGCATGAAAACAGTGGTGTAGACAATAGACTAAGCCATATGTTCTAAGAAGAGTGAATGTTCATACTACACATTTGAGACGTCCATGCTATAGGGTGGTGTCATTACTGTCACTGGCAGAATTGATTTTTCTGCGCATCTGGATCATATCATGGCTGGATGCTGCTAAGATACCATTGTCTAGGGTCATGGCATGCCCTTTGTTTGCTATCATGGTGGTAGATTGGGTTTTCAAGAGGACAATGCCTGGGATCATATACATGTGTTGTTACTAACCACCTAGAACATAAGAACATAAGAACATCAGAACATAAGAAAGTGTCCAATCGAGAGGAGGCCATTCGACCCATCTTGCTCGTTTGGTGTCCATTAATAACTAAGTGATCCAAGTCTGACTTTAAATGTTCCCACATTTTCATCTTCTACCACATTGCTGGGGAGTTTGTTCAGATTGTGACGCCTCTCTGTGTGAAGAAGTGTCTCCTGTTTTCTGTCTTGAATGCCTTGAAGCCCAATTTCCATTTGTGTCCCCGGGTGCGTGTGTCCCTGCTGATCTGGAAAAGCTCCTCTGGTTTGATGTGGTCGATGCCTTTCATGATTTTGAAGACTTGGATCAAGTCCCCACGTAGTCTCCTTTGTTCCAGGGTGAAGAGGTTCAGTTCCCTCAGTCTCTCAGTAGGACATTCCCTTCAGACCTGGAATAAGTCTGGTTGCTCTCCTCTGAGCGGCGATATCTTTCTTGAAGTGTGGAGCTCAGAACTGTACACAGTATCCAGATGAGGTCTAACTAGTGCATTGTACAGTCTGAACATTACTGCCCTTGTTTAGATGGAGAAAGTGAGGAGTCCACGTAGACTCCTAGGTCTTTCTCATGCGTTACTTCATCCAGTTCTATTCCTCCCATAGTGTAATTATAGTGGAAAAACCTGCAAAAATATCCAGACCTGTATGTTGTAATAACACATTATCTTTGACACGTATTAGAACATATTGTGGATTTTACTTGTTTTCTATATGAGAAGGATCTAGAAATTAGTTTTTAGATTAACAGCATTGTTTTAGCTACCAAGTCAGTTTTATTATTATTTAAGTTAAAAAGTTTGACTTTACAGAAGACTCCAAAAGTCATGAGTTTCGAATTTGTTCACAAGTTTAGACAGTTGGCCCAATTAGTTCAATCAACCACACTGATATATAATACATACACGTTCTTTGAATCTACCTAAAAAAATGAACAGATCCCTCTTTAAAGCTTTCCGCGTCCAGTGTTATTGAGCCAGGGATCCACTCACTGGGAATGCAGTCCATCAGGTTCTCACCCTGTTAATTCACCGCCACTGGGATCTGGGCCTCTCGCTTGGTATGGCATCACAGTACAGATACAGACAGACAGACAGACAGACAGACAGAAACACAATGCTGATGTAATGTGTTTTCAGTGTCTTTGTCTTCCTGTGGTAATTCTGACATTGATTTAGTGATCGAGTCACTGTAGACAATGTAGCCGGCTGTCCTGGGGCAGTTCAGGCTTCATGTGCTTTCATTAGCACAGGCATAGACATGTTTAGGAGAGGATGCTGAGAGAACGTTAAATTGCCCCCCATTCATATATAGGCGCAATATTGACATCGTCCCCTCCTGCTCAACAACTCCACTGCCCCCTGCTCGACAACTCTGCCAACAACAGAGCTCCGCAGAGGACTTGAAATGCATGAAGCCAAACCTACGCCACTGAGACTTGTATGGTAAAACACAGCTTCAAAGTTTCAATGCTGCTTAGGTTGATTGATTACTCAAAATTGCTCTGCGCTCGTGTACGTGATGTGTGTGTGTGCTAGTGCTGCCTGCAATGGACTCGAATCCTGTCCAGGGTGTACCCTGCCTTGTGCCACATATAAAAAATGAAAAATGCACACCTTCACTTTCTTTGCTAAATTAACTTTTAGTTACATTATCCAGAGTACATAAGAGGCAATTCTCTGTCTCTCTCTTTCTCTCTCTCTCTCTCTATATATATATATACTATAAATATACTGTATATACACACACACACACACACACACACACACACACACACACACACACTGTATATAGACAGACAAGTACAAGTGATTTCACAGCTCTTTAGTCAAACCATATCCTTCAATGTTAAATTTCAGGATTAAGTTTGCCTCGGCTCCACTAGTCAGATTGATATTGGTTGACTGCTTGGCAGTCATAAGCTAATGTGATGTGCCTCATTGTGACATTTAGCACATCAGGATTTGTGAGACTTTAAGGAAAACTGTCCACCAATAATTGATGTAAAATCCCTGTCTCCGACAATGTCAATTAGACACCCTCCTTCGTGTGTATCTTATTACCTACTGTAATGTTTATGAACAGGATTTAAAGGCACAAATTCAAAATATGAGCCCAAAACTATATGGAGAAACAAAAGTCATATTTTCATTCTACATTCAATTCTCTCTTCTCTCTATTATTAAAAAAGTTAATAAAAGCATTGAGTGCTTTCATCTTGTAACTTAAATATCCTCTTCCAATGGAAGTGACATTCATTTAAGCACCAATTGAAAGAAACAAGAGGTGGATTCCAAAGAAAGAAAGATAAAACACTTGCCAAGTGTCTTCACAATTATATAAACTGCATAGAAAAGAATACTAACATTTCATGGTCATCCTTTGTTTTCATCATATCAGAATATGATACATGATAATTAACAGATTGTGTTTATTTAGGCTCTGAAGTTTCCATTCCAGTGTTGTTTACATTGTTTTATCTATACACTGGATTATGGTTTTACCTGGATATTTACATCACTCACGTAAGATATTAAAATGGTGAAATAGCATTTAAATACTTCTGTTCATGCATGATATATAGGAAGTGATGATTTGCAGTGATGTTTTTCTTAGATTGTTTAATTGAAGGTCGTATTTTGTTATATAACGGTTTGTTTGTTTTTATGTTGAATGTAAGAATGTGATTTAGAACCTGCATTGAAAATTCTTTATTCTTACTGATATATTCTGCAGGGTAAATACAATTTCCTTTTTCTTTTCTCTGCCAATGTTTTTGTAGCAGTGTTTGTTGTAGGAGTAATTTTTATCTCCTACGATTTTCCAATAATTTAATTACTTTCTGAAGCAAGGCTTAATATGTGAGAGGTGTATGAGACTGTTTGATGTATCTGTCCTAAGGATGCCGACATTAAAAGTCCCTCCCAGTCTCCCCCTTGCAGCTGCCATAGTTTAAAGCACACAGACCTTTTTTGTAAGTCAGTTTCATCTCCAAGGCTGATCGGCCTTGAAGGCAGTTGTGCCTTTACTGCTGGGCTGTAGTTGTGTACTGCCCAAAGAATGTCTACAGAAAAATGGAAAGATGTCTTGGAGTAGCTTAGAAGCAACAGACACATTTTAATTATTGCACCCCCAGGGATGATGTAAGAGAGTATTCCTACATCCTGCCAGTTTGAAACTGGAACTGTGTCAAACGCAAAACTGCACTGCAGACATATCTGCCTCAGAGTCTACATTGATTCACATTTACATTGATGAGTAAACATCGTACACACCTTGATCTGGGCGAAAAGCGTCTATCTCAAAATCTTAAGGGGAGAGGTCACGGGCCCCCATATTTGTATGTGTTGAAAAAGTGGCATTGTTGTAGATATATTTAATGAGAGTTATATAGACTTCCTCAATATTTTGAACAGCTAGGATAATATTAAATTATAACAATTGGATGTATGGCTACTTACAGCGAATATATATGAAATGTTTCAGCTGAGACAGGGCCTTAATTGATACCAATCAATTAATACTCATAGAATGTAAGTTACATGTTCTGAATAAAATGTTATTATTGTGCGCTGGTGTTGCTGAGCTATTGTTCATTTATATCAGGTGGATGTAGGGCTACTTGGAACGAAGCTTAGAAACAGGGCAGTTTTGGGCGGTGCCCCACACCGCATCACAGTGTGTAGAATGTGTTTGTTAAAATGGCAATGGGACAGACACATTTAAAGGAGAACATATCAGAGGTGGACTAAAAAAGCTATAGATTGGATCCCAAGAGCCCAAAAAGGACCATGAAGGCTATATAGAAGTTTGGAAGATCAAAAGCTTTGTTGCCATAATCTTGGAAAATAGATTTGCTTTGATTTGCTTTCAGACATTTTCAAACCACATTGTATTTGGGCACAGTGCCGAGAAAACAGAATCTGAGAAAAATATCTATCTGAAGTTGCTGTACCCCAGGTGTGACATTTGTAACATTTGCTACCTTAATTGTTTTGAGAAATTGTATGAAAGCAGCTTGAATACCAACATGGGTATTATTATACAGCTTTTATGACACATCCTGCCGAAAATGAAGTTACCTTGTACCTAAAAACATCTGGAAATGTTGATATCTTAAAATTGCCAGGTGGCAGGGGTAGGACTACAGGGAATGTAGGGCAAGTATCCTAGTACAAGTTGCAGTTTCAAATGTTTTACTTAATAAATTTTTCTATGGCTTATCCCCCTCCAATCACAGTGAAGTAAATTTTCAAGAAATCTCACAGTTTTTAGTTCCGATTTAATTTCATATAATATGAGCTTTCAAAAATGAACCACAAATTCCTTCATGACGTGTATATATTTTTAATATAAGCTTCAATAAATCACCATTTTGGTGATTTTGGTGTAATTCTTTTTTGCACAAAACGTGAGGCTTTCTCTGCAAGCCTGGCACTTTTCTAAAGGTTACTTTTCTGCATAAACTAAAAATTATTATATATATATATATATATATATATATATATGAAGGCTAATGTTGGACAATTTGTTATCCAGTATAAGTTACCTTTACCATTTTACATATTTTATAATTAAGTGTTAGAAGTAATGGATGAAGATTGGTTTCAACAAATCCAATGTGAAACTGTAAGTGACAGTCAATGAATTTTGTACAGACATAATTATAAGCTTGTAAGAAAAATAACTCTGAGCTCAAGGTAATGGCCTTCATAAAAGAGCATAAACAATATATCAGTTAGACGTATGGATTCAACATACTCCCATTAGTACTGATACATTTCTTGGAGTCTACTTTCATTTCATATAGGAAAGGTATTTTTAATGTAAGTATTAGTATTGTTTTTGTTTAAGTTAAGCTATTACTTCAGAAAGACTAAAGTAAAATGATCATAGTTTATATTGATAAATATTAAGATTACACAAATAGTGGTTACTAAATTAATAATGTATCATCATCTATTAATTTGATATAGATTGGTTATTAAATGCTATTAATGTAACCTTAGTATAAAGTCTTCCCCTTGTCTTCAGATATCTCAGTAACTTATTATGATGTCATACAAGTAGTTTTACTGTCTAGTTGTATAGCCAGTAAACACTTATCCATAGCCATGTTATTTTATATAAAATCCAAGAAAGGGATGCAATGCTAGCCATGCTCTCTATAAAAAAATGTGTCATATGTTAATTGTACATATATATTGTAACTTTAAGTCAAAGTAAGTTCTGAGAAACACCAAAAAGGTTCAGTGCTCAAATGTGCAGTGCCGATGGGAAACATACATTCAGCACCTGTTCTGTATCACTTCATCACAGATAGTGAGAATGTTTTGTGACTAACTTATATACAAATGTACAAGTGTATATGAATATATATTATGCCTTTCCACTATTATTAAATTATGTCATGCTTCTGCACACCCTTTGGCTAGACCTTTATACACAGCCTGTATAATTTGTTTGGATCTGCACGGTTAAGTTAATTTTGAAAGAATAACAGAGCATAAAATAAAGTCAAATCAAAACCAACATGCTTTGGATTGTGTCCTCAGGACGCTCATTCAGACCAGTACTTTATGTCCCTGATGCATGCTGGATTTCTTAATAGCAAGACTGGACTCAGCGCTTTCTGGTTGTTTGTTTGATTATTTGTTTTTCTAAACACTTAGCTTTTCCATAAAAAAAAAACACATGGACCTGATTGAATGCATCATTGCAAAGTCATTTAATTCATTCAGATGTATTATAGAAATCTTGGGCTAGTCTAGTTCTGAAGATATATTAAAATATAGCATGCTCTATACACATAGGCACAGGATAGTAATTTAGATCTATCAATTACAGTCAAGTTAAGATAAAGGATACATCTGCACTAAATGAAAATTAAAGCATAAGCAATGTCACCTTGTTCTGAATGTATTCATTCATTCTCCAGTAATTGCATGTACTAAAACATCTGTGTAATGGTGCAGTTTGTGTCCAAAATCTCAGCCAGGAGGGATCAATTCTAAATGTTCTGTATATGCAGCCTTAAATATAAATACTCACTTTTTTGGCAGTGTTGTGGCTGAGTAAAAGTGTTCTAATTTCTAATAATCAATAAAGACATCAAGCTGCACATACATATTTCAATATTTCACTGAGGTCTTGAATGGCCACTAGACATCTTAATCTGGGCTTGGACCAAATCAAAAATCTATTACATGCATTAATAAGAGAGATTGTGAGATTTACAATTCACAATCTCCTTATAGACGATATCAAAACAGTTGGGATTTTTTGTGCCGCGAATGAGGTAGAGATAATTGTTTTGGGGCCATTGAAATATCCCAGATATCCCAGACAGTGGTTGAAACTGCTGTAAAGCAAGATTCAAAGGAAATGTTATCTCAATCTCTGGTTTTTTTTAAATGTTTCTAGACTTATCCTTCCACATATAACATATCCTTCAAACTAGTGTTGGAACAAGACTCAGTGCCCCTTCCCTATGGCAGAAAATATGAGGATAATAAGGTTAAAATCTAATAATAGTAAGCTGGAATTGCTGCTCAGAAATCTCCTTTAGTTCTAAACGTACGTGAAATGATTTGATTTTCTTTCCAAATGAAAGCTATTAATATTTCAAGAATTGCATTTGGATAATTAACTTCCTGGAATGACAAGTGTTACTTAAACAACTGCTTATATTCAGATTCTTGTCTATGGACAGCTTTCCAAGCCCTGTTTCATCAACCTTTAATTTTACACAGCATGTTGGCTATTAAGTCTTTTAAATGTAAATTTTAAACATCTTTACGGCTCTTTCATATTAATGCCATCCAGGAGAAATTGACTGTGCGGAGTGAATTAAAAAGATGGAATTGATTTGTGTGTGACTTCATTGCAGCATAAATACTGACCCATACCATTTTTAAAACCTCACTAATGAACTTGGCATTTAAAACCAACAGCTGGAGATAAGGGCTGTTGTAGACTTATTAATCCACAGCTTAATTTAATAGACACTGCATTTGTAGCGTGTGCGGGTCGGAGCTTCCCGGTGTCAAACCCCACCACCCAGCTCCACCCAGCACAGTGATAAGCCCTCTACACCAAAAGACTGGGTCTCCTGACACAGGATTTTCATCACTGTACTGACTTCATAGAGCAGTTACATCACCTGTTACAAGCTTATGTTCAAGATGAGCCCCATTACACATTCTTTATAGATATCTACCCATTGTGAAAAATAAATATGGGTCACCCCTTTTTTGAAGATTCCTGAACAACAAGTACATCATTTAGAGATTAGTTTTAGTTTTAAGATCAGGGCACTACCAATAAATGTAACGCCTATAGAGCAAACGTCTTGGTGGTTTGTCAATAACTCTGTCAGTATGACAATAATGAACAGCCAACTGACAGATTACTTGATTCATCGGATCAGGAGCAATGACATTCTCAATTTAACAGGCATATATTACAACTTCTAAGATTCCTGATGACTGACCTGCATGCTGATTCAGAAGGAACTTCTTCCCAGTACAGACTTCTTTGACTAATATTTATTGCAAGGCTAAACTATGGCTAGATTCTGGGTTTAGTAGTGTTTCCTGTGTGTTATGGAGGTGTAATCAAAGGAATAATGAAATAGCTTCTAAAACATCAAACAAACAAACATTTGTTTATCGATGTATTACTTATTATTTATTTTGTATATGTATCTGTTTTTGGTTTGTTTTAGAATTAGAAGTTGTCGGGCAATATCGTATGCCACAATTTATTAAACTTTGTATTTTCTTCCATCACATTCTTTGTTTGGGGTAAGAAATGTGAGCAAAAGACTCATAAACTGCAGCTCCTTTTAGTTGGAAGCACAGTTGTGTTCCTGGAGCAATCGATGTCTCCTCCTTGTCAATTTCAACGAAGTCATTTCTACATACAATAAAACACTTCCTTTCCTGTTTTTCTGCATATTTTCCTTCATGCCGACACCATCTGTGCTGCCATGCACCCCTCCAGGGGGCCAGTTGCTTTGGGCAGCATGCCTTGCTGTCTAAGCTGCTGACAAGCCTCACCTCTTCAAGGGTAGCGTTTGCTTGAGACGACTGGGCCAAATAATAAACAAAGGTCTAAATACTCCCACTGCCACGACTCCAATGCAGTGAATTTTTGTGATGAACAGGGTTCTGACAGAGCGCAACACAGCATGAATCTGGCTCTGTCTTTGGAAATTAACCTCATCTGTGACAGTTGCTTCTTCCTCTATTTTCACTTCTGCAACTATATTTTGAACTTTAAGATGTAAACTGAGGTTCCCTGTATATCAATACATTCTATATAATCTGTTTATTAGACTTTATTATCAGGAATGTAGACTTTGTTGTCAATAATATGCTAAAAATGTCTGCCCATTAGCTCTTATCAACAGAAAATAAATGCAATTATATTAATCTGGCATTATGTGATTGAAAATATTAGCATCTTCCAAAATAAATAAAGCCGTGAAAGAGAAAGGAATTTGGGACACTGCCTTTTAGGGGCAGGAAGCACTGTGGGATGAAGTGTGAAGTGGTGGATGTAATTAACTAGACAAATACTTATTCTTAATCTTTAATTAATTCTCATGAACATTATGATGGTGGTTTGCTATTTGTTATTACCTATGACTGTCTTCTACTGCCTGTTTATTATGACAGACTGCTAAAAAATAGTAAAAGAGTTCAACTATAGACTGAAGTTCCCAAAGGAACAGAAGTTGTTTGAATTTGGAACAATATTATGTTTCAAATAAATACTGTTTGTTTGGCACAAACCCAACACAACACATCACCCAAAGATCACCATCCCCACTGTGAATTTCTCATTGGCTGTGACTGGGGCATTTGTCAGGATAAAAGGGGAAATGAATGGAACAAAATACAGAAAAGTCCTTGAGGACAACCTGCTGCCCTCTGCAAGGAAGCTGAAACTGGGACAAACGTTTACCTTTCAACATGACAATGACCCAAAGCACACAGCCAAAACTACACTGGAGTGGATAAGGAACAAAAAGGTAAATGTCCTTGAGTGTTCCAATCAAAGCCATTCTGTTAATTTGTCAAGTAATGATAAATCTAGATGTGCAAAGTTGATAGAGACCTATCCTAACATATTCACAGCTGTAATTGTTGCCAAAGGTGCTTCCACCAAGTATTCACTCAAGGGGGTGTAGACTTGCTGTAGGCAGTGTAAATGTTATAGGGAGAATTATAAATGAATAGGTTTTGTGAAGTGTGTCTCTTACTTAATGGTCATCTATTGCAGTTTGGGGTGAGAGAACTGTGAAGTAAAGCTGAACAATTTAGCATCATGTGTTAATGATTTTGTATCTCATGGGAACGATTTAGTATTTCTATGCTGACATATAAGGAAGAATTACAAAATCTAGATCTTGCATGTTCCCCTGGGACAATTCAGTCGTGCACACGAGATACTAAATCATTCCCACGAGATATTTATGTCTTCTCTCATGTCGCTTCCATATATATAGCAATTACACAAAACATCATAATGCATTTACATTTTCTTATCCCCCCTGGGAGAAAGTCAACCCCACCACCACTTCACCTGGGATTGTGACAGCATGCACCAGATCAGTTAAACATTTAGCCTAACTGTCGTGCTCTTGTAAAATAAAATTGCTAAAGTGGAAATGTATGCTTTAGTTTCTCATTTAGAGAGCCATTTTTGTCGAAATTTGAATCACTGTTTTTCTTAAAAGTCGCATTCACTGCAGCACACCATTTATTTTGGTATATATATTTGTGTTTTATATTGACCCCACTATAGGTCATTTCAGTGTGGTGTCTGGACACAGAAGAGTTTGCTTGAATTAAACAAAACCTAAATGGAAAACATCCATGGACCCCATATCCTTTTTTGTTTATAAATTATCATCTGATCGTGTAAAAAGGCAAAGCAAAGACATTGCAGATTTTTTTTCTTCTAATCCGATTAACATCGAACACATGTATTTTATGTTCTGCAGGCAATAAAAAAATATATTAAAAAGATTAAACCAAGCAGACCTTTTGAGTCATGATCAGATACACTGTAATGGGTTTGATTGTATCTAACGGATACGTGGCACAATTGACATTTTCATTCCATTCTTCTGCTAAGTGACAGAAGGCATTATGAACTGAGTTTTTCAAACAAGTATCGGTATTTCTATGACAACTTCATCTCCCCTGACATTGACGTAGGTGCAAAAAACTCACTCATCATGTTGTAAGGTCAAGGAACCTCTAAAATAAACCCTCAGGGTAGGACCATTGGAGACAATAATTAATATTTTCAACTGCAAACCCGTTTTGTTGAACTTGTAAGCACTGTACAATAACAATTTAATATCCAACTCACAAAGCACTGACAATTTGGTTGAGATAGTATAAAGTCTTTGTATTTTTTCGCAGAAATAGCAGTGGTAACATGGATTTCTTATATGCAGGATCCGGCTCCATACACACTGGACACATGCAGGCGTTGTCACAGAATGCCATTGTACACACACACATTGCAAAAAGCTGTATATTGAAAAACTAAACAATGTCAAATATGTACCCATTTAGTGTTTGCATTTGCTATAATGTAATCTACTGCACTGAGGCACAGGAGACCAGGGTTTAAATCTCACCATTGCCTGAACCCCCCAAGATGCTACTTTATGTATATAAATTGATGTTGTCATTACATATGCCATCTTTTCTTTTATAAAAAGTATAAACATCACTATGGATATGGTAGAGACCTTTTCTCATATACAATGGCATTCTTGATATCAAATAGTTAAAATTGTAAAATAAAATGTGCATGTAATTATGCATATTACTTATTAAAACTACCTTTTAAGGACAGCTGACATTGACAGGTATAGAGCTGCTCCCATGTTCACCTTTTTTTCTGGACTTGTAGTAAACTAATTTACAATTATACAGTAATAGATATTGCTGTACATCACAAATGAACTTCATCCATGCTGTTTGTTATCAGTCATGTTTTCACGTGTGTTTACATTACTCTGTTTGTTCAGATTCTTTCCAGTCATGGAAAAATAAAAATAAAAATTGAGAAAATAAAATGAGACAGTTTCTATCTTAGCAAAATATTTTCTTCTCAAAGCAAAATTGTTTGCGTCGCTCGCCCACAGTATAGATGCTCATGTTGAAATACAGGCAGTTCAAAAATTTTCGCTCACATCCAGTGTGTATGCACCTTCATGTGTGACTTATTGAGGAACACTAAAGTATTACGCTGGATTTCCAATAACTCTGTGTGTATGTATTCTGTAACCCGAAATGAACCTATTTCTGAATCTCCAACTGATGTGTCTTGTTAGAATTCATCATATGCTTTGAGTGAATCAAAATACTGTATATTTTTTAACCAATGATTTAAGTAAGGATAGGATTACAGTCATTTTAGTTTTTGCAAGTCACACAGAATTTATTGTAAATATTTTCCTCACATAAATTGACATCAAGTTAAGTTAAGTGTATGAACTGTATACAATACATTAATAGACATTTATTTGGATAAGTATTATTACAGCCTGTTACAGGTTCCTCTTGGTAAAAATTATAAATTGAAATTACACTCAGGGACTGGCATTTAAGATTGAAGTCTGCTTTAATTAAAAATAAAAATTGTGCCTTTGTAAAGGATAATAACAGGTCAGTAAGAGCTACATATTGATTGAGCACTGGACTCCTTTTCATTAGAATTGTTTCCTTCAGGGAGCGTACTTTATATATTGTCCTGCGTATATATACATCTTTTTAAATAAATGGACAATATAAATTAAATGTAATCAGTAATGATTCAATGTTTAATTACTGTAAAACATTTAATTATTATGCAAAATAAAGATTGGCTCCTGATAAGGACAATCTAAGGAGCCTATAACGCTCAAAGCCCAGTTCGCAGAGTTTCACTTCATCATCAAATTATTCTCAAGGTTGGTTCTGGTTAACTTTAATAATCACAAAACTACACTGATGCTAAAGAAGCTAGCTTGTGATTTTTATTACACACACACACACACACACACACATACACTCACCTAAAGGATTATTAGGAACACCATACTAATACTGTGTTTGACCCCCTTTCGCCTTCAGAACTGCCTTAATTCTACGTGGCATTGATTCAACAAGGTGCTGAAAGCATTCTTTAGAAATGTTGGCCCATATTGATAGGATAGCATCTTGCAGTTGATGGAGATTTGTGGGATGCACATCCAGGGCACGAAGCTCCCGTTCCACCACATCCCAAAGATGCTCTATTGGGTTGAGATCTGGTGACTGTGGGGGCCAGTTTAGTACAGTGAACTCATTGTCATGTTCAAGAAACCAATTTGAAATGATTCGACCTTTGTGACATGGTGCATTATCCTGCTGGAAGTAACCATCAGAGGATGGGTACATGGTGGTCATAAAGGGATGGACATGGTCAGAAACAATGCTCAGGTATGCCGTGGCATTTAAACGATGCCCAATTGGCACTAAGGGGCCTAAAGTGTACCAAGAAAACATCCCCCACACCATTACACCCCCACCACCAGCCTGCACAGTGGTAACAAGGCATGATGGATCCATGTTCTCATTCTGTTAATTAATGAGAAATTGAACAGGTGTTCCTAATAATCCTTTAGGTGAGTGTATATATATATTAGGGCTGTAAGCGTTAATGCATGTACACAAGGACATTGTATGTGTAATTGATTACTGCTATCAGCAAACTCTGAGGATGAACCATGGCAGTTATTAAAGTTGTAAACTTTTAATGGGGTATTTAATTTTGGTCGCATACAGTGTGAGAAATATAAGTGGAACATAAAACATCTCAAACAAGAAGTAATACTGAAATATAGTGGCATTATTAAATTATTCTACTTTCTAAATTGTAAATATGTAGTAAAATGCAGGTAAAACAGTTATGAAAGTGGAGCCCTTTTTATTTGTATACATATAAACTAAATTAAAATTCCTTTAAAATTGCACATTAACAAATGCAGGGCATCCATTAATTCATCGAGTGAAGCAGGAAAAATACTGTTTTTCACCCGCACATTATAAAATACATTTGGCTAATTTCCTATCCCTTCCATTAGAGAATTCATTACAGTCAATACTTACTTTAATTATTAAACATCCAATTAAAAGGACAACACAAATCACTTCAATCAACAACCAAGCTTGTTTTGTCCTGTGCTGAAACTGTGACACATTATATAAATTCAGTACATTCTCTTCTCTCATAGTTATTTGTTTGTTAATGTAGTTATTTATTTATTTGTGTGAGTTTAACAATGCTACACAAGCCTTTGAGTCCAAGGGTTCTTGAAGTCGATTCTGATATTATCTCTCCATCTTCAGATACAGCATCCTCTGGCATCACCACAGGGCCGTTCCACCTCCATCCCAGCCCTGTATGCTGGTGTTAACACTCATCCCTTCACATACGTCTTTAAATCTTATCTTAGGTGACTCGACTGGTGTTTTCCTATCAGTTAGATGTCCTAAAAGGATTTATTTTGGGACGCATCCATCTTTTATGGAATGGGCCCAGCCTGTGAAGGTGCCTTTGGCTTAGTAAGGAGAGAATGATTGGGATGTCGTTCACCGTAAAACTGCAGAGGTTAATATGTTATTGTGCCAGAATGCATTTAATTCCCTGCAGGTATTGTAGGTGGAAACTAATTAGCTTTTTCTTCTGGCTTCAGTGTTTGGTCCAGTTATTAAAATATTCAAATATTGCACAAATATGCATGGCACAAATTCTCCCATTGGCATTGGCAGAAAGACTACCTGGTTCAGAGCATTCTTCCCCTCTCCTGTTATCTTACAGAACAGAGAAACAACTTCACGCTGCCTAATATTTACAACAGAGATTTCCATGAACCCTTTGGTATAGTAGAAAATATGCTCATAAAATGTTGCCAAATACCGGTAACCCATTATAATAGATTTGCATGAACAGCAGTTATAACACCATATATAGATAATTTATAGATGATGAACAATAGCCTATACAAGCATTATTAATGTTGTTATAAACCTTTATAGATGCATTTACTGATCAGACTTCCAGGAAAGCAAATTTTACATTTTACAATACATTTACATTCTATAATAAACATAACATCAAGTTACATGAATAAAAGTTAATAACAAGATTAGTAAATATTGTATAGGTAAGTATTCATTGTCTATTGGGAGTATAACACACGGTTTGTGTAACTTTAATGATTACTTTGGTATTAGTTTATATTTTAGGTTTTTTTTACCTATAGTGTCTCCTGCCAGATTAGCACATTTAAACTTTTACAGTAACTGTGAGAAAATCAGGAGTAAATTCTGTCCTGGTGCCAGAACGACCATTAAGTCATCCTGTTAGTGTGCAGTGCAGTCGTAGCATGTTGGGGAAAAGAAGTTTGTCTGAGAACAAGGACATACAAGCAAACAAAACATCAACACGCGATAATCTGATCTGTAGACTCACGCAGACATGATAAATACATCCAATACAGTCTTTGTCCCCCATGCCTGCCTTCCTCATCATTCTTCATTAGTAGTTATGGGACTTGTAACCAGTAAATCTCTCCTCAAAGGCCCGCAGCTCCAAAAGAATGATTGATAAAACACAGGACCTTCATCCACTGCCTTTCAATGACTTTGCTGGATCAAACATGAAATACTTGTTTTATATATTTATATCTAGGGCTTTAAGTTTTCTGCAGTTACTGTTGATCATATATATCCCAAGATCCCAAGATCACTCACCCTCTCCTCTCAGGATCCTGTCAGCTGGCATTTAATTATTGGTCTTGGTCTGATTTAACTTCCTTTGTGTCAAATGTCACATTGTGCATTAATCCCAAACACAGAAAAACTATCAAAAAACATGTATTATATATACACTCACCTAAAGGATTATTAGGAACACCATACTAATACTGTGTTTGACCCCCTTTCGCCTTCAGAACTTCAGATATTGATAGGATAGCATCTTGCAGTTGATGGAGATTTGTGGGATGCACATCCAGGGCACGAAGCTCCCGTTCCACCACATCCCAAAGATGCTCTATTGGGTTGAGATCTGGTGACTGTGGGGGCCAGTTTAGTACAGTGAACTCATTGTCATGTTCAAGAAACCAATTTGAAATGATTCGACCTTTGTGACATGGTGCATTATCCTGCTGGAAGTAGCCATCAGAGGATGGGTACATGGTGGTCATAAAGGGATGGACATGGTCAGAAACAATGCTCAGGTAGGCCGTGGCATTTAAACGATGCCCAATTGGCACTAAGGGGCCTAAAGTGTGCCAAGAAAACATCCCCCACACCATTACACCTCCACCACCAGCCTGCACAGTGGTAACAAGGCATGATGGATCCATGTTCTCATTCTGTTGACGCCAAATTCTGACTCTACCATCTGAATGTCTCAACAGAAATCTAGACTCATCAGACCAGGCAACATTTTTCCAGTCTTCAACTGTCCAGTTTTGGTGAGCTTGTGCAAATTGTAGCCTCTTTTTCCTATTTGTAGTGGAGATGAGTGGTACCCGGTGGGGTCTTCTGCTGTTGTAGCCCATCCGCCTCAAGGTTGTACGTGTTGTGGCTTCACAAATGCTTTGCTGCATACCTCGGTTGTAACGAGTGGTTATTTCAGTCAAAGTTGCTCTTCGATCAGCTTGAATCAGTCGGCCCATTCTCCTCTGACCTCTAGCATCAACAAGGCATTTTCGCCCACAGGTCTGCCGCATACTGGATGTTTTTCCCTTTTCACACCATTCTTTGTAAACCCTAGAAATGGTTGTGCGTGAAAATCCCAGTAACTGAGCAGATTGTGAAATACTCAGACCGGCCCGTCTGGCACCAACAACCATGCCACGCTCAAAATTGCTTAAATCACCTTTCTTTCCCATTCAGACATTCAGTTTGGAGTTCAGGAGATTGTCTTGACCAGGACCACACCCCTAAATGCATTGAAGCAACTGTCATGTGATTGGTTGGTTAGATAATTGCATTAATGAGAAATTGAACAGGTGTTCCTAATAATCCTTTAGGTGAGTGTATATCACCATCACCATCAGCCTATAGCGATCCGCTGTTGAATGAAGGCCTCCCCAAGGTGTTTCCACTTGCTTCGATCACTTGCTTCTCTGTTCCACATCACGCCTGAAAAGACTATGATTTAATCTTCCCATCTTTTATGCGGTCATCTTCTTAGTCTTTTTATATCTCTTGGCAGAGCACCTGACTAGCAGGACTCCCATTTTTGGCCAAAAACAGGAAGAATGCTTGGCTTTGAACTTTGACTACTGTTTTGGATTTGTGCTTTGGGATGTTTGCTTGACTGGTTTGTCTTTCTCAGTCTTATTTTGATTAGCTGTATGTTTAGAAAGAGACCTGTTGGCGCTGTGTAGTTCGCCTCAACACAGAGTTAGGGTTTTGTTAAAATTTTCCTGCGCTGTAAATAAATCTTCACTTTTGCACCATACGCCCTGTTTCTGTGTCTGTTTCAAGGGCCCAACAGCTGTGGCAACCCCTTATATATATCTAAATATGTCACTTCGGTAATTTCATTAAAATTAGGCTGGATGTTAGTTGCGTGGCCAGTGTTCTTATGAAGAGGACCTCTTATGAGAGGTGGCAGAAATGACTTACAGAGAAGTGATGTCAGTGTCTGGGCATGGTGTTAGTAAAGAACCACAGATGGCAAGCTGATAGTTTAGAACAAGTTTAGTGTCTAAGAATAAAATAGTGCTCGGCAGGCCCAGGGTTTTTTCTACAAAAGTATGGAACACACTGCACTGTTGTACAATTGTGTATGGTAAAGTCAATACAAAGTGTTATCAAATACACCATGTTTAATTTCTTAATATCTCTATATTACAAGTATTTAATAAAATACCTGTAATTGTAGCTGTTATTTCTATACATCTTGATGTTAATGTTATTATTCATTAGACGTTGCCTACAAAAGGCTAGAGAAATATCAATGATGTTCTAAATCAAAAGAAATTCATTCCCCGTTTTTTTGAGAAGTAGAAAATTCAACTGCAGAATGGACTGATTGTAGAATAAATAGTCTAGTTGAAATGAAGATGCTGGAATATCCAGTTATTTTAGCAAAGGTAAATCTAAGGACCTTTTCCAAACATGCAAGATAATGCTTCCAAGCACTGCTGTTTCTGAAAATAAAGGTATTCTGATCACCAAAGCTGTATGGCCAGTCGATTGCAATAACATGAAAACAAAAGGGTATTATAGATCGAGGCCTATAGAAGTCAACTTGGCAATATCAGGCCTCTATGTGAACTTTTGTTTGCATCATTTGCCATTACCCATTATCAGTGGAACAGCTGGTGACACCAGGATGCTGTGCCTCCAGGAAAGATCTCTTTCGCACTTCCATCTGTTTCAGCTCATTTACTTTGGAGATAGAATGCTGGTTGCTTAAATGCCTTTTCAGGCTATCTAATCCAGTTTATCTCTTCCATCTATCCCCTTCTGTTATTGAGAATTCACTGTTGGTATTAACTAGGTACACCGTCCACTGCTCAAATCTGGGTTTCATACGGCACACTGAGAAACAGGCATCAAATGTGGGGTACATAAAAAAACAGTGTATATAGTATAAACAGCAGCTGTAATATGTAAAAACAAAGCTAATAATGCTATGATGAAGAATGGGGGAATGAGGAATTGTCTTTTTTGAATGGATGTATGCAATAATTGAAAACACAGATGCCAGTGTAAACAGTACATTAACTATAAATATATGATGGACATCTGAGTTATAGTTCTGATTACAATTCACACCACAAATGCGTTAACAAGAAAGGGAGACATCTTGGGCAATTTCAAATACATTTTCTTGGAGAAATGTTCTGGAAAATTGGAAACGGCTAAAACTGCCTTTAC
Organism: Amia ocellicauda; assembly: GCF_036373705.1. Classification (NCBI taxonomy): domain Eukaryota; kingdom Metazoa; phylum Chordata; class Actinopteri; order Amiiformes; family Amiidae; genus Amia; species Amia ocellicauda. The sequence continues at coordinate 31,148,298 of NC_089862.1, read as the reverse complement.
ATTCAACTCCTACCAAATTACTGTGCTCTGTACATTATTGTCTGCCTGCTAAATATGTGTGAATGTAATAGTGTAGATAGCAATGAAGACCAAATTAACTTCCAAATCAAGCACTGTAGGAAGTTGTCCTTCCTTAGTCTGAATAACAAACTAACAGAACAGAAATGTGTTCCTTTCAAGACAGATGTCTCAAATAATATAACATTTGAGGTGCATTTTGATTTAGAGTCGATTGTGATAATGAAAAATGTCCAGATTCAGATTATTTAATTCAGTCATTAGCAGCATTTTGAAACAGAATATAATTTGACCTATGTGATAAAATTAGGAATATACATATTGTGGCCGAGTGCAGGGACGGTGCATGGAGGCTGGTACTTTAGGACCTCCTGGTTTCCGCATCTTCCCTTCTACACACTCGAGATGGTGAAAACACCTGGTTGCGCACCTGTCGGGATGGGCAAAGTACACACACCTGTCCTGCATTAAGCACCAGCCAATGTGTATGTATGAGTAATCAGTCACAGAAGGTGCTACCTTTGTGTTGTATTCTTAATCTTATTCATTGTTATAGAACATTATTTCGAAAAGAAAAGGTTATTCAAATAATGACAGTATTTTTTTTTAAATCACTGCATATGTGAAAATATTCACCTGCATAAAGACTACACCAAGGGTACATTTAGTCTTTAACTGGGCTTTCTACCAAAAAAAACATTTTTAACCACTTGGTTAATTTTTGTCTTTGTAAACTCTTTTCCTCACATCTTAGGGATGATGTCCTGAACTCATTTTCTAACTAAGCCTGGTACTTCCCATCATCAGCCCTGCAAGGACATAACAGGGTAAATGAGCCACACAGACCCGCACTGTGTCGGGCAACATCTGGAACAGGCCTTTTCCTCATTTCAGAGGCTCTTAACATAATTCTTTAGTTTCTAAACTCACAAATATGTATTTGTTTTATACAAATTAATAATACAAGAGCTGGACCTGGACCTCTGACCTTCAATAATCCTGTTCTTTCAGAAAAGTTAAATTAAAATCTTACCTTCCATGTGATTTTTTTGTTTGTTTGATTATTTCTGCAAAATTAAACATTATCTGGCAAGCATGGTGTTAACTCTGAGTTTCTTTAATTGTTGTATGTTCGTATTTAATTAAATTTAAATCTCCCAGTAGGTAAGTTTAAATTAAGTCATCTGATCCATTAATTAGACTATTTCTATCGTCTAGATGTATAACCCATCCCTATATCCAACATAATGCCTATGGATTGTATTAAAGCACATGACATTTTTCAATATCCACACTCAGCTTAAACATACAGGACTGATAATAAGCAATAAAACTAGATGTGTAGGATATACTGCATGTAATCTGCATGAAATTAAATGTCCCAGTTTCACTTGTCCTGGCATTTGTCAGTGGTGTATAGTATCCATGTTTTGGGGGACAGTAATTGAGGAAATCATGTTTCTCTGCCTATCATAATGGATTATAGATGAATAGCACACATTGGGGAATTTGATCTCCCCAGGACAAAATACTTAAGGTACTTTAAAGGTAGACTAAACTTATTATGAGAAGGAATACAAAACATGTTTTGAAATATAATAATGAGAGAACCTTTAAAAATGAAAACATGAAAAGCTGTTACCAAAGAGGCCTATTTGTGTCTGGTTTTGCACACTCCACTACTTGCTGAATATTCACATACTACCATTACGTGGGTGTTTAATGCAAAAAGAAAAGAAAAAGAAATAAATAAACATCAGCAAACCTGCTGGATAACAATAAAATTAAACCTTTGTTAATTAAACTCCATAAGTTCATGAAATATGGCTGAAATAAAGGATTAGTGAGAATACAATTTACATAACATTAAAATGCCTTTGTTCTGTAGAAGACTGATACACCTTGAGCACTAATCAGTATTTTTACAGTGGCCTCAATGATTCTACACAGTCCTTTAAAAACTGTATCAAACCAGAAAACAGTGTCAGTTTCTGTGTTTTCATTTGACATCAAATCTACCACAACAGCTGAGCCAGGCATAACGAATGTGGAAGTGAAAAGAGACTACTAATAAAGAGAACAGCAGCCTCCTGTTTTGCCAGGTTAGAATGATTTGGTTGATTTCCCAAATTAAAATAGTTTCCCTCAGCTATTTCCATCTATGGCTGAATGATTTAAAATATGTATTTCTGACTGGAGTGTATCTGACAGGACAACCATATCAAGAGACAAGACTCATTTGTGTGCATTTCTGCTTTAGAGCTTCTGCAGGCGCTGAACCAGTCGATGTGACGTCTCTGTCTGTACTGGTTAGCTAAAGTCTCTGTCTGTACTGGTTAGCTAAAGTCTCTGTCTATACTGGTTAGCTAAAGTCTCTGTCTATACTGGTTAGCTATAGTCTCTGTCTATAATGGTTAGCTATAGTCTCTGTCCATACTGGCTCTGCACAGTGTCTAGGACTGGTGTGAAAAGGGCAGAATGTGCCAAGGTTCAACCCTTATCAACACAACATTGTTTTATAATAAACACTTCATGTACATGTTCCAGTACTACTGTTAATTTTTTTTTTTTGATGTGTTCTGGTCTCAACCTGGTTCTGGTTGACCTTAAGTAGAGCTCTTTGTGTGGGACGTCTCTACACATGATGGAGCCCGTGGGCGTTCATTCAGCAGTGGCATTCACCAGATGGTGAACAGTGAAAAGTCAGGAGACATTGTTTATATACACTCACCTAAAGGATTATTAGGAACACCATACTAATACTGTGTTTGACCCCCTTTCGCCTTCAGAACTGCCTTAATTCTACGTGGCATTGATTCAACAAGGTGCTGAAAGCATTCTTTAGAAATGTTGGCCCATATTGATAGGATAGCATCTTGCAGTTGATGGGGATTTGTGGGATGCACATCCAGGGCACGAAGCTCCCGTTCCACCACATCCCAAAGATGCTCTATTGGGTTGAGATCTGGTGACTGTGGGGGCCAGTTTAGTACAGTGAACTCATTGTCATGTTCAAGAAACCAATTTGAAATGATTCGACCTTTGTGACATGGTGCATTATCCTGCTGGAAGTAGCCATCAGAGGATAGGTACATGGTGGTCATAAAGGGATGGACATGGTCAGAAACAATGCTCAGGTAGGCCGTGGCATTTAAACGATGCCCAATTGGCACTAAGGGGCCTAAAGTGTGCCAAGAAAACATCCCCCACACCATTACACCACCACCACCAGCCTGCACAGTGGTAACAAGGCATGATGGATCCATGTTCTCATTCTGTTTACGCCAAATTCTGACTCTACCATCTGAATGTCTCAACAGAAATCGAGACTCATCAGACCAGGCAACATTTTTCCAGTCTTCAACTGTCCAATTTTGGTGAGCTTGTGCAAATTGTAGCCTCTTTTTCCTATTTGTAGTGGAGATGAGTGGTACCCGCTGGGGTCTTCTGCTGTTGTAGCCCATCCGCCTCAAGGTTGTACGTGTTGTGGCTTCACAAATGCTTTGCTGCATACCTCGGTTGTAACGAGTGGTTATTTCAGTCAAAGTTGCTCTTCTATCAGCTTGAATCAGTCGGCCCATTCTCCTCTGACCTCTAGCATCAATGAGGCATTTTCGCCCACAGGACTGCCGCATACTGGATGTTTTTCCCTTTTCACACCATTCTTTGTAAACCCTAGAAATGGTTGTGCGTGAAAATCCCAGTAACTGAGCAGATTGTGAAATACTCAGACCGGCCCGTCTGGCACCAACAACCATGCCACGCTCAAAATTGCTTAAATCACCTTTCTTTCCCATTCAGACATTCAGTTTGGAGTTCAGGAGATTGTCTTGACCAGGACCACACCCCTAAATGCATTGAAGCAACTGCCATGTGATTGGTTGGTTAGATAATTGCATTAATGAGAAATTGAACAGGTGTTCCTAATAATCCTTTAGGTGAGTGTATATATAGATAGATATAGATATAGATAGATAGATATAGATATAGATATAGATATAGATATATTGCAATATTATATTTCAATATTTTGTTATTGTTTCATACAGTGCAGCCTCTAGTCCTCAGCAACTGACAAACCATCGATGTAAATAGATGCTTGAAATTTCATTTTATGACAGGATATAAAATGTTAATCTATTATATAGAAATATACTTGATTAAGAAATTCCTTTTTTATTCTTAATCAATGAATTGCATTACAATTATTTGCTTCTAAGGTACTGGAGCATTAAATGAATCATGGGTATGTTTACCATTTAGTTTGACATTCACTTACTTGAATTCATCTTACTCATTACCACTGTGGAGATGAATGTCATTTGTTCTGAAAATATTCTGATAATTCAGGTACTCGTTCACATGAAAACCCATCTCCATGATAAAACTACATTTGTAGTTCTCTTCCTTAATTTTGATGCCTACAGAGGTGAATGTTTTCATTTCAGACTAATCTTGATGAACAATAATGTGTACAAGCAATCATTATGGTAATTTAAATTAAATTAAATCACCTCAGGTTGAAGTGTTGGGACAGCATTTATCTTAAACAACCCCTGTTACTACAAAAGAAAAATGAAATTACTTTGTGCAAATTGTACTGAAATAAGAAGTTACTATTTACTTTGTGAACACACACAGACATACTGTAATATACATTTCAGTTCATACAAACCAGCGTGGTCACAATCTCCCCTGCAGATTAATCTCCTATTTTGTTGGAGGTAAACAAATAATTGAGTGGATTTACTTGATAATTACTACTAGTTGCCATGGGGAGGACAAATCTGGTGATTCTTATTTTTTCTGCTATGCAGGGTGTTATGACATGACACATCCAGACTAACTCAAGAGAGCTCACATGCAGATGTTTGATATCCGCCATTATTTGGTAGATTTTATTTATTTATATTTTTAAAGTTGTTTATGTGATGACCTCAATCTGGAAGAGTGGCCTGTATCTTATTTATACACCATAGAAACACATAAAAACACATAAAACTGTGATTGTAGAAGTATTGGGATCTTTGCTTTAAGTCTCATTGTAAAACATGTTCTGTTTCATATACAAAACCTGTTGATTGTGTGTGAGCATCACAGGGCTATATATTCAAACTTCTCGCAATGTCCATGCAAAATGACTGCTGTGCAAGAAAAATGTGACTTGGCCAAAAAAGGAGAGATATTCAAACATGGCGCAGATCTTTGCGCGGCATTGGGATATAACATTGTTTTCCTGTGTCGCGAAAGCCTGTTTGTGCCTCGCAAACCCGCCTACACCACCCAACAGTCCGCTATTATCCCCACTGTTTGAACACAGTTTTGCGCAGTTATTGGATGATTGCGCTGCGTTAATATCACACAAAAACTGGTATATTCAGTCTAATTATGGCTTTCACGCAATTCAAATTCGAATGCACTATTCACATGTTTAATGTCAGCCCGGAATACATTTGCATCTCATGTTTCCAATTACTGAGTCATTACCATATGTTAATAAGCCACGGCATTAAAGGAACAGGACTCAGGTGGATGAATGAAGGCAGTGTGCTGGACAGAGGCGAGTTCTTTTATTGTACTCATACTCATACACACAAACACATACATCTAATTAGAAATCACATCTGGCATCAGCCCACACTGTGCAGTGCACTCCAGTCTGAAATCTGAACACAGCCCGAATGCAGACCTCCTCGGTAGGGGTGGACTGGGACCAAATAAAGGCCCTGGACATTAACCCAGGGGGGCAACGGCTGGGTCCCAATAAAGTGCGGTCCGGGGTGGGGGAATTGCCAAAGCGTGGTTCTGGGTGCAGACGAAGTGTGGTCTGGGGATGGGGGAGCTGTTGATGTGCTACTCCAGCCCACATGGGAATCAACCAGCCCACCGAACTATAATGTGGACCATTTCTTTCTTCTATGCTCCTGGGTAATATAGTAGTCCACACCTCTATGCCATTGTCCTGACAGGGCAAACAATGACGCTCATAGGCGTAGTACTGCAGTGCAAACACAATATTGTGGACGTAGTAGTAATAAATATTACCCAATACCCATAATTCTCTGTATGTATGGAGGTCATCACAGAATCAAACATAAGTGTATGTACATTACTGTTGCTGTGTGTCCAAAACAGGTGTGTAGCACCTAGTGTTGTGTAGCCGCCATATCCTTTTGATTTCCGTAAGTAAGCTTGTTTTTATCTTTTGAAAATATATTACTTACACTGCATAAAGGGATGATTTGTTTATTTCTTTTACTTAAGCATTGTTATTAAATCCAAATTAACATGTATTTATACTAAAGTAATACAAAAATGACTACAAAAGATTTAGAAGTGAGTAGTTTTTCGAGATTTACGATAATACTGTAAATACATTATACTTTAGTATAAATACATGTTAATTTGGATTCATATGGGGTTTTTTTCTGACTTTATGTGAACAAAAAGAATTTGCCCGTGTTCTCATAGGAAATAGGTAAATTTCAAAATATCACTGTCCTGGTCACAAAAGCAGTTTGTGGGGAATAATAGCCATTTTCTATACTTTTGAGGCATAAGCAATTAGGAAATAACACTTACCACCCAGGAACAAAAAAATAAAAATAAAAATTGTTACACGGTATAATTGTTCATATTCATTTGGTGTCTTTCTAGTGTGTTGGAATGTCGTTTCCAGTCACTGCCCCATGAAATAGTGCTGTGCACAGAGTTAACACCATGGTTTTCAATGCGTTATTTTGCGTGTCTCAAACCTGTGTTTTGCGTGGCTTACAGCTATGAAAATAGAAGGAATCACACATAACTGTCATGGTCCCCTAGCTCCCCCTCTATCCCCACTAGGGGCCGCCATTTCCCTGCCTTCTCCCTGCTCTCGTCACTCTGTCAATTAACATTCCGGTCACCCATGTGCACTCCTGTTCTATCCCTCTGTTCCTATTCGTCCTGCACCTCCCAAGCCTGGTTCCTGCTTCCCTTTATAATCCCCTCACTTCCCTCAGTCGGGCGAAGTTTTGCCAGTCCTAACTCTTGTTCCTCCGTGCCCTGTTCCTCCGAGCCCTGTTCCTCCGAGCATCGCCCGTGACCACGACCACGTCTCTGTATAGCCTCCATTGCCCTGATCCGCCAGTACCCGACCCACACCTGTCCGACCATCCGGGATCCAGCACTGCATTTGGATCCCTTCGCATTCACCATGGACCCAGCAGTTCGCCTTTTCAAACTACACCAGAGAAACCGTCCTTATGTAGAGGACTTTTGCACGCTGGCTGCTGATGTGGACTTTAACGAGGTTTGCCTCAAGGACCTTTTTCGTCAGGGGCTGAGCGAGGCCATAGCCTTCTTGCTGCCGGCAGGGAAATGTGTCCCGAGTTCTCGGTTCCGGTCCTGATCCCATCCACGCCCCCCGCCGACCCAGAGGTCCCAGTCCCGTCAGCGTCTGTTGACCCAGAGGTTCCGGTCCCAGTTCTGGTCCTGTCTATCCAGCCCGAGGTCTCGGTTGTTGTTGCCGCCCAGCCCGAGTGCCCGGCCGCCGCCGCCGCCGCCCAGCCCAAGTGCCCGGTCGCCACCACTGCTGCCCCAGTTCCGGTCCCGGCCGCCACCGTCCAGCCGGATGCCCCAGTTACTGTCCCGGCAGCCGCCGTCCAGCCGGATGCCCCAGTTACCGTCCCGGCCGCCGCCGTCCAGCCGGATGCCCCAGTTACCGTTCTGGCCACCGCTGTCCAGCCAGTACTTATACCTCCCACGGTCTGCGAACCAGCGCCTGCGCCAGCCTCGCTTATAATGGAGCCTTCCACGGTTCCTGCTGCTCCGCCTTCCATGCCCTCTGCAGCTTCCAAGACTCCGCCTCTTGAGGTCTCCAGGACTTTGCCTCTTGAGGCTCCGCCTCTCGAGGCTTCCAAAGCTCTGCCTCTTGAGGCTTCCGAGGCTCCGCCTCCTGTGGCTGAGGCTTCCGAGGCTCCGTCTCCTGTGGCTGAGGCTTCCACAGTTCTTGACCTCCATGACCTAGACCACATCCTTGATTAGTCCTTGTGTCCTGTCTGCCACCTCTACAAATACTGTACCTGGGTCCTTACTCCCTTGCCCTGCGGTCCTCCCCCAGAAAGACCGTGACAATAACTTCAGCAACTCTCCCCATTTTGCACTTTGCATACAATTAAAGGGTGAACGGCGCAGAATGGATTGTGATGCACAAAATGGGGTTTTAAATATGGCAAATAATCTGCATTTTTGCGTGATAGCCATGTGCACTGCACAAACCCTACAAATGCCAAAAATCTGCAACCATTTTTCTCTTGTGTTTTGGTGATTAAGATATTTTTGTTTATGTCTTTCATAGTGGAAAACCTGTTAGCAGACCCCCTTGTTTCATCTTTGTAAATGTATAACCCTTCTTCCATTAATCTAGATTTCCATTGTAATTTATTTATGTGCACCGCAGGAAGATTTCCTTTGAAATAAGCAATTGACCTTTAAACATTAGATTAATGAAGGTCAAGATCATTTTAATGGACACTTTTTGAATTTTCCCATTAGGGCTTCGGCAAAAAGCATTTTCCTAGTCAACGACAAAAGCATTTGCAATGTACACACAAATACATACTGAACATTAGAGACTGAGATCAAAGTGTTGTGTAGAAGACTTACAAAGAATTAATGGATTTTAAATATTTGCTGCTATAAAGCTATATTATAGCATCTAGCTTTGCTAGTAGGATGTGTATGTTTAGTTTATTGCCACTTGTATTCTTCTTAATGAAAAATACTTCTGCCTATATTGTTGATTTAAATGCATAAGCAGTCCCCTGTCATTCAAAACTGATTGCATATTTTCTTACCAAGCAAATTGACAATTTATTTTCTATAATTGTTATTTTACTTTGTATTTCAGCATAACAGCACTGTAGTCTTTATTAGCTGTCTGCAATGCTGACCTCATTTTATACTTGACACCCGACAGAGAGTGTTAAGAGACTCAGTGTAGAGGGTTATACATTAAATATTCCACTGCAGAACAGTTTTAAAGAACTCTTAAAGAATCTTTAAGAAACTTATCTTGTTAACAGTACTGTGTGTTAAACCTGATATATATATATATATATATATATATATATATATATATATATATATATATATATATATACACTCACCTAAAGGATTATTAGGAACACCTGTTCAATTTCTCATTAATGCAATTATCTAACCTAACCAATCTATCTAACCAATCAATGGCAGTTGCTTCAATGCATTTAGGGGTGTGGTCCTGGTCAAGACAATCTCCTGAACTCCAAACTGAATGTCTGAATGGGAAAGAAAGGTGATTTAAGCAATTTTGAGCGTGGCATGGTTGTTGGTGCCAGACGGGCCAGTCTGAGTATTTCACAATCTGCTCAGTTACTGGGATTTTCACGCACAACCATTTCTAGGGTTTACAAAGAATGGTGTGAAAAGGGAAAAACATCCAGTATGCGGCAGTCCTGTGGGCGAAAATGCCTTGTTGATGCTAGAGGTCAGAGGAGAATGGGCCGACTGATTCAAGCTGATAGAAGAGCAACTTTGACTGAAATAACCACTCGTTACAACCGAGGTATGCAGCAAAGCATTTGTGAAGCCACAACACGTACAACCTTGAGGCGGATGGGCTACAACAGCAGAAGACCCCACCGGGTACCACTCATCTCCACTACAAATAGGAAAAAGAGGCTACAATTTGCACAAGCTCACCAAAATTGGACAGTTGAAGACTGGAAAAATGTTGCCTGGTCTGATGAGTCTCGATTTCTGTTGAGACATTCAGATGGTAGAGTCAGAATTTGGCGTAAACAGAATGAGAACATGGATCCATCATGCCTTGTTACCACTGTGCAGGCTGGTGGTGGTGGTGTAATGGTGTGGGGGATGTTTTCTTGGCACACTTTAGGCCCCTTAGTGCCAATTGGGCATCGTTTAAATGCCACGGCCTACCTGAGCATTGTTTCTGACCATGTCCATCCCTTTATGACCACCATGTACCCATCCTCTGATGGCTACTTCCAGCAGGATAATGCACCATGTCACAAAGGCCGAATCATTTCAAATTGGTTTCTTGAACATGACAATGAGTTCACTGTACTAAACTGGCCCCCACAGTCACCAGATCTCAACCCAATAGAGCATCTTTGGGATGTGGTGGAACGGGAGCTTCGTGCCCTGGATGTGCATCCCACAAATCTCCATCAACTGCAAGATGCTATCCTATCAATATGGGCCAACATTTCTAAAGAATGCTTTCAGCACCTTGTTGAATCAATGCCACGTAGAATTAAGGCAGTTCTGAAGGCGAAAGGGGGTCAAACACAGTATTAGTATGGTGTTCCTAATAATCCTTTAGGTGAGTGTATATATATACAATGTATATATATATATATATATAGAAGCTCTAGACCACCAATCAGATGTTGGCTTTTGTTACCTGTAGCCTGGAATTAGAATGCTGTACAACACTTTTTTATTTACATTTCCTACCCAACAACTTCCAAGGAAAAAGAATATTCTGAAGATTTGTAGAACCTTTATTACAAATAAAAATTGAAATAGCTTGGTTAGATAAGTGTCCACCCCCCTTGTAATAGCAATCACACACCAAGTTAAGTGGCCTCCACCCTTGTTAAATTGTAGTGATTCACGATTTCAGGATAAATTAATCTGTTCCTGTAGGTTCCCTCTGCTGGGTCGTGCATTTCATAGCAAAGACTCAACCATGAGCACCAAGGAACTTTCAAAAGAACTCCGTAACAAAGCTAATGAAAGGCACTGATCAGGGGATGGGTATAAAACAAAGGCCTTGAATATGCCTTGGAGCATGGTCAAGATGATTAGTAAGAAGTGGAAGGTGTTTGGCACAATCAAGAACATGCCTATATCAGGTTGTCCCTCCAAACTGGATGACTGAGGAAGAAGTCAAAGAAGAAATTAGATGGCAAGGAGAGAAAGAGAGCAAGAAAGAGCGAGTGAGAAACACAGAGAGAGAGTACCGAACTGGATTGCTTGCTATTCAACAGGAGCTAGGGTTTGTTTTGGGGGTTATGTATGTCTATTTATTTTAGTATAATGGACAGTTTTATGTAGGAAATACACCTTTAATCAATTCAAGTCTCTGTGTGTGTATGTGTGTGTGTGTGTGTGTGTGTGTGTGTGTTTGTATACACATAAGACACACATATATATATATATATATATATATATATATATATATATATATATATATATATATATATATATATATATATGTATATTTATATATATATATATATATAAGAGAGAGAGAGAGATGTAATTAATCTTTATTTATAGATTACTTTTCATATATATCTAACTGTGTGTGTGTGTATGTATGTGTGTGTGTGTGTGTATATATATATATATATATAGATAGAGAGATAGAGAGATACAGCAGCTTCAATAAATATTTATTCAGCCTTTGGTTCTTGTACCCCTTAGGGACTTAGTATGGGAGGGAAGAAAGAAATAAATTATTCTGTGGCTAATAGGGTAGATGATTATAATGGTTGTTTTATTATTATTGGCAGTGTTTGAAATTTATGGCAGCACTGTGGCAAATGCTGTAGGTGCCCTTCTCAAATGCTACAAACCTAATTCAGCTTAATGTTTAATCACAGCGATTATTGTCACAGTGCCCTTTTTAAACATTCCCACTGGTCCTTTAGATTTAGCAATATGGAGTATACAGTCAATGAAAAGGGTCTGTACTTTTTTCTTTCTTGTATACAAGAGCCTTTTGGTTTGACCTACAAGTGGTAATTTAGTGGCCACTTTCTATTGGTTGTGCTTCTCAGCTTTAGGCAAAATGCAGCCTTCAAAGAGTTCCAACAAAGCAGTAAACAAAGCAAATGTTTATAGTATTCTTAACAATATTGCCAAATACCTGGTGATTTTGTTAAAAATACTAAATTTAGGAGGGGTCTTCATATAAATACAATATGAACAGAACAGTGCTTTCAGAATTAAATATATAAATAATTTGATGTGGAAAATGTATATCTATATATACACTACCAGTCAAAACACCCCCATTTTTCCAGTTCGTATTGAAATGTAAGCAGTTCAAGTCCAGTGAATAACCTGAAACGGTACAAAAGGTAAGTGGTAAATTGCCAGAGATTAAAACAAGTTTAGGTTACCAAAAACTGAAAAATAATGTCCATTTCAGTTATATACTGTGTTACTACACCCTCTTAAGCATTACTTGGCAATGTTACAAACAGCTCCTGTGCATAGCAGTCACACTGCATTCCTACAATGTGCACATCACTTGAAAGCTTATTCTCTTGGCTACCAGCGCATTTCATTCTCAAATACATCCGATTTACAGTTTCTGTGTTGCCCGCTGTCATTCAGAGCCCGGGGGTAAACATGCAGTCTGCTTGGGGGGAGGATCTCATTCAAACAGTCACAGATCATTCACTTTTGTTCAGAACAACCTAACGATTAATGCACTATATATTATTAGGCGGCGCTGTGGAGCAGTGGTTAGTGCTTTGGGCTCATAACCAGAAGGTTGTGTATGTGTTCTAAGCTTTAATTTCAGAGTACATTGAGACATTAAACTGCATACATTTCTATAAAAACTGGAACAATGACTTGTAGTGTATAAACACTCACCTAAAGGATTATTAGGAGCACCTGTTCAATTTCTCATTAATGCAATTATCTAACCATGCTTCAATGCATTTAGGGGTGTGGTCCTGGTCAAGACAATCTCCTGAACTCCAAACTGAATGTCTGAATGGGAAAGAAAGGTGATTTAAGCAATTTTGAGCGTGGCATGGTTGTTGGTGCCAGACGGGCCGGTCTGAGTATTTCACAATCTGCTCAGTTACTGGGATTTTCACGCACAACCATTTCTAGGGTTTACAAAGAATGGTGTGAAAAGGGAAAAACATCCAGTATGCGGCAGTCCTGTGGGCGAAAATGCCTTGTTGATGCTAGAGGTCAGAGGAGAATGGGCCGACTGATTCAAGCTGATAGAAGAGCAACTTTGACTGAAATAACCACTCGTTACAACCGAGGTATGCAGCAAAGCATTTGTGAAGCCACAACACGTACAACCTTGAGGCGGATGGGCTACAACAGCAGAAGACCCCACCGGGTACCACTCATCTCCACTACAAATAGGAAAAAGAGGCTACAATTTGCACAAGCTCACCAAAATTGGACAGTTGAAGACTGGAAAAATGTTGCCTGGTCTGATGAGTCTCGATTTCTGTTGAGACATTCAGATGGTAGAGTCAGAATTTGGCGTAAACAGAATGAGAACATGGATCCATCATGCCTTGTTACCACTGTGCAGGCTGGTGGTGGTGGTGTAATGGTGTGGGGGATGTTTTCTTGGCACACTTTAGGCCCCTTAGTGCCAATTGGGCATCGTTTAAATGCCACGGCCTACCTGAGCATTGTTTCTGACCATGTCCATCCCTTTATGACCACCATGTACCCATCCTCTGATGGCTACTTCCAGCAGGATAATGCACCATGTCACAAAGGTCGAATCATTTCAAATTGGTTTCTTGAACATGACAATGAGTTCACTGTACTAAACTGGCCCCCACAGTCACCAGATCTCAACCCAATAGAGCATCTTTGGGATGTGGTGGAACGGGAGCTTCATGCCCTGGATGTGCATCCCACAAATCTCCATCAACTGCAAGATGCTATCCTATCAATATGGGCCAACATTTCTAAAGAATGCTTTCAGCACCTTGTTGAATCAATGCCACGTAGAATTAAGGCAGTTCTGAAGGCGAAAGGGGGTCAAACACAGTATTAGTATGGTGTTCCTAATAATCCTTTAGGTGAGTGTATATGGATTGTGTTTCATTTAGATTCATCAATTTAAGCAATTAACAATTAACAAAATGAATGCTTCTATTAAATAAAGGCGAAATTCTCGTTAAAACTCAAGGGATGCACTGCAACATGCCCATAAACTTTTTAAGAGCATTGGAAATCTGAACAAGCTCGTACAGTCCAAACTGCAACAACTTTACACCCTTGGACACAGTATGCATTTAAACTGCATTAGTAGCCTTAAAGAGCAAATCAAGAGTACATTAAAAAAATATCTACCTTGCTGCTTTTATTGTATTTCATCATTTTATAGTAATAGTCTGCTACAAAATATCTTCTTAATGGCATGGTGCCAATGTACCACATCAGACTGCCAGTACACTACAAAGCATTTAATACTGAACTTAAAATCACGCTTCGAAGTAATCTGAAGAACGATTCTAAAATAGGTCATATCAGGTAACATGGTTTCTCAGAAGTGGAGAAATGTAATATGACACAACAGGTTTTTACCCTTCAATATCCCAGAATACTATCTAGTAATGTTTTGCACTTGGGCAAAGCTAATTCTCAGAAAATATAACATCCTTAAATAACCTTAAATACTAATCAATCTATATGAAGACCTTCATTATTGTCTTTTCATGAAATGGGTGAAAGATATATTTTTTGATATACATAATTCTGAATGAAACTCTGTCTCTGTTCACTAATCAACATGTGTCATTGTGAACACATAGTTTTCAAAAATGTGCAATGGTGTCAATGCCATGTTAACTCTATACAATTTCCCTCAGCCTTGTTGTGTAGATAGTGTTTTATAGCCCTGCCAAATATAATAACTTAATTACTACATTTTATCAATCTTGATGCTGTGATTATCCCTTTTACTGATGTGTGGGGTAAAGAGAATGTGTGCCATTGATTTCATGCTGCAATTTATATGTAATGAGCTCCATTAATAAAGCTGCCATCCTTATCGGGGTTTGAATTTTAGAGACAGTTCTATCAGACATTCCTAGCATCCAGCAGCACTCGAAGACTTGTTTCAATTGAGCAACTGGGGCTGGGCCATTTGTTTTGTTCCCAGCCTATTCAGACCTGTGTGCATTAATTAGCTTGGTTTCATTTTGATATTAATCTCTTCCTATATATACACCTTTGTCATTTATCTTCTGTGATCTGATCGTTTTAATTCTTATTAGGCACATTTTGTTTTGACTGAGTAAATAACATTTAGCTATCTGAATAGATATTAAAACCATTCTGTTTTTCAAAATACCGGTGTCCTATCTAAATGAAGCCACATGAGTACAGCCTGGCCCTTAACTAACATGATTTTTTCACCATCCGTAAAAGCCTCCAGGTCTGTGTGAACCCAAATATAACAGAAAAGTTCACTGGTTTGCAATTGTTTGTTTTGGGATGAATTTACAGGCTCTTATATGGATAAGTTTAAAGTCTTTAAAATGTGCATGGATTGTCTTGAGCCTTTATCCGCCAATGTGATTATTAGTATTTTTAGAGGTTTTAGGGCACTGAGCTGTATACCCCCAAACTTTCTTATGTTTAACAACTGTCATCTGGCCAACGAAGCCTTTCCTTCTTGTTCCATCATCCCACACTGAGGATGAAGCAGTGCGGTGCCCATCAAGAGCATAGATTAGCAAAACTTCTGAGGTGGTTCAGACAGGACACATGGTGGGGAATATCAGGCCACAACACATTCATTAAACTAGGTTATCCAAGCAATATTCAACTGAACAATGCACTGCAAATGGGCCTCATAGGTTCTCCTCCTTGGTTCCTGACGGCTAAGGGCCATTTAGTATTTTACTTCTGTTTATTTCTGTTCTTGGCTGATGACTGCATATTGTCCTGCTGAGTCTTCTGCTTGTACAGATAAGGACATGAGGTACTTAATTTCCTATAAAGAATAATTTACTCGCTTGTAAGCTTCATGTCCTCAATGGGACATCTAGGAAAAAAGGAGCAATATGTTCATGTGCCCTCACTGTAAAATGCAAAGGGCCACACTGGGCATGTTTCTGTGCAGGGAATTTATTACAAGAGAACATTTTGTACATTGGCCTGTTGTTGCCAAACTAGAAACAAATTAATGTATCTGTTTTTCTTTCAGTCAGATAGGTCCATTTCACCATTTACCCAAATCTGAAGATCTTGTGGTAATAATGATATTTGAAAGGTAAATAGTTTCCAGTTTGGAATTTATATTTGAAATCCCAAACTCCAAAGTAAATATGGAATGGCTCAAATTTAGTTGACTTAGTGGTTTGTTTTATATGAGGAAATTAGTGATAAGAAGTATGCGAAATTGTGCACTTCAGTAAGCTCAACGGTCTTATAATAAGTAGAATTAACAACCTGAATCATATTTATTAGCAAATCAATTGCCACATTTTCAAAGTTCTTAAATAAATGTGACATTTTCAGACAAATTTAACATTAAAAAAAACCCAAAGAGAAATGTCTTAGTGCTTGAACTTGAGGGAAACCAAATGCATTTCCATGAAGCCAATATCCAGCGCTTCTGACCTGTCATCTACGTACATGATGTATTTGCCAGGTTTACTAAGAAATGTGTTGTTTCAATCTAAATGACACACAAATCAATTTTCCATGTAGATATGCCATTAGCAGCTTAAGGAGCATTTACAGCCTGCAGACAAGAAACAGATTGTAATTAACATATTGTTTCCTTCCTTCTAAACCAAAGCATGTTGGGGGGAAAGTCATGAAATATAGAGGGAATAAGATTTATTCCATACATTAAACAACTTAATACACAATTCCACCACATTTCAAATGACTGTAGTGCCTCCATTAAATAACACATGTCAGAAGGATCCTGTGCAGATTCTTGCACTTTATAATTTGCCTTCTTTATATATATATAAAGTCCGACAGCACTTGTAATATTAGTCCTCTATCCCTGCTAGATAGCACTTCAGCTTATTATGCTCCTCGCATTCTTGATTGTTTTCCTCCTTGCTCCCTTGTAACCCTACATCTTGACAGCACTTAGCTTTCACCGTCCAGGATGTAGGAAGTCTCTTACTGTACTTGTGTAAATTGTAATTGGAATTTGTAAAATGTATTATTTTGAATTGCTATGTTTTAGCTAAGTTGAATTTGTAATGATTGATGCCTTGTACTTCTCTGTATTTTTGCACTTAAGTTGTAAGTCGCCCTGGATAAGGGCGTCTGCCAAGAAATAAAAAAAATAATAATAATAATATATATATATAGATATATTTTATTTTTTTTCCATCATTTTTATTGTAATAAATGCACTCTACAGCACGTACCCACAGCCCTGCCAAGAATGTGGTATTAATGCCAAGTGTTCAGCACAATAAGTTCCCCTGTTAACATACAACAAAGGGAATTTCAAGCAGTGTGAATTGTGCAGTTTGAGGAGAAAAACCATTTTAATATTAAAAAATGTAACAAATGCTTCTAAATGTGTGTCTGCAGCCCTGCCAGGGCTCTTTGGCTGCACAGCAGTGTCTGTCTGTTGTCTTTCCAAGGACCTGGTGCAGAACTCACAGGTCTCCCAAGAGCAGCCCTATTACTCTACACAGGTTCACAGAGAATTCATCCCAACTAGCGTTTCCAACCCAGGGACCCGGAGTCTGAAATCCTGGAAACCCAACTCAAGTTTTGAGTCTGAACATGCCCACAGCTGGGACATTGTGCACACGTGTACAACCACACTTGGGCAATCAGTCCTTCAATAGTTTTCCTAAGGGCATACTTGAAATTGAAGAACTGAGGACGAACTGGTTACTGGACAAGTAGCTGCAAAGCTTTTATGAAACAAACAAAGGCTGCGTGTTTATTAAAATTTTAGAGCTCATCAGCAGCAAATAGCAGCTAAAAAGAGAACTACTGACAGAGCGAAGACAAACTGCACCACACAGATTCACAAGAGGATGGGGACGTAACAGGTACGTGTTCACCAAAACATATCCTATCAATGATAAATAATAATTTGTTTAGTTATATTTTCAACTGAGCTTGCAAAAGAATAATTGAATACGTTATTTTAGGCTTAGTATGTATATACATTATCTGTTTTATTTTATTGAAGTGCCAGGATACTTGTTAATTACTAAACAACCAAGCCAAAGTTAAATTAACCAAATAGGGGGAAAGCCAAAGATTTCAGGAGTTCAGTGAACTAATATGTTTATATGTTTGTAATCGTGTGTGACACCTTTTATATGCATATGAAATAATTTGGCATCAAGCCCTTTTCAAAAGGCCTGGGATTTTCTCCTGGGTTTGGAAACTAAAGTTAAAGTAATTTTAACCTAGGTAGTGTTATTTCAGCCTTTATAAATGTAGACCTCTGTGTGGTGCCGGCAATGTATCTGAGAACATAATCGCGCTACTTCAATTCTTCAATTTGCTGCCTTTATGCCTTTGTGTATCATCTTACGTCTGTACAGCAGGTCTAGAGCACACATCTCTGGGTCCTGTAGAGTTACGATTCTATTCTATCTCTTGAGCTCTAAGTTGGATATGGGTGAGTTTTGCTGTCTCCTGCTTTTGCTTTCTTCCACTCTTCTTCCCTTGCTCAGGTTTCAGCCTGGAAACATAACAGCTACAGAGCCAAGAGACCCAAAACAACATGTTTCAACTGCATAATGCCTTTGAGCATGAAACATACACGTTCAAACTGTTAACTCATTCAAGTAATCTAGGATCTAGATCAAATTGATATCAAAGAACATCCTTGTGTCAGCCTCTGATATCATAGAATGATTAAATGTGAATTGCACACGACCACACTCCATAAAATCTACTATAAATGTATTAAGGCATGCAGTAAATTGTAGAGCCTTACATAAGCTTTGCCAATTACCTTGCCCCAAGAGTTCAGAGAGTGGGCCTGTCAACCATTCTTCACCTGTATTGTTTTCCCAGGCTGCTTTTCTCCACTTGTTACATACCTTACCGATATGCATAATTAAACTGTATAGCTTTCACAAAATCATAATTCAGTATGTCAAGTTTGATCATACCGACTGTTGAACATATACACTCACCTAAAGGATTATTAGGAACACCATACTAATACTGTGTTTGACCCCCTTTCGCCTTCAGAACTGCCTTAATTCTACGTGGCATTGATTCAACAAGGTGCTGAAAGCATTCTTTAGAAATGTTGGCCCATATTGATAGGATAGCATCTTGCAGTTGATGGAGATTTGTGGGATGCACATCCAGGGCATGAAGCTCCCGTTCCACCACATCCCAAAGATGCTCTATTGGGTTGAGATCTGGTGACTGTGGGGGCCAGTTTAGTACAGTGAACTCATTGTCATGTTCAAGAAACCAATTTGAAATGATTCGACCTTTGTGACATGGTGCATTATCCTGCTGGAAGTAGCCATCAGAGGATGGGTACATGGTGGTCATAAAGGGATGGACATGGTCAGAAACAATGCTCAGGTAGGCCGTGGCATTTAAACGATGCCCAATTGGCACTAAGGGGCCTAAAGTGTGCCAAGAAAACATCCCCCACACCATTACACCACCACCACCAGCCTGCACAGTGGTAACAAGGCATGATGGATCCATGTTCTCATTCTGTTTACGCCAAATTCTGACTCTACCATCTGAATGTCTCAACAGAAATCGAGACTCATCAGACCAGGCAACATTTTTCCAGTCTTCAACTGTCCAATTTTGGTGAGCTTGTGCAAATTGTAGCCTCTTTTTCCTATTTGTAGTGGAGATGAGTGGTACCCGGTGGGGTCTTCTGCTGTTGTAGCCCATCCGCCTCAAGGTTGTACGTGTTGTGGCTTCACAAATGCTTTGCTGCATACCTCGGTTGTAACGAGTGGTTATTTCAGTCAAAGTTGCTCTTCTATCAGCTTGAATCAGTCGGCCCATTCTCCTCTGAGCTCTAGCATCAACAAGGCATTTTCGCCCACAGGACTGCCGCATACTGGATGTTTTTCCCTTTTCACACCATTCTTTGTAAACCCTAGAAATGGTTGCGCGTGAAAATCCCAGTAACTGAGCAGATTGTGAAATACTCAGACCGGCCCGTCTGGCACCAACAACCATGCCACGCTCAAAATTGCTTAAATCACCTTTCTTTCCCATTCAGACATTCAGTTTGGAGTTCAGGAGATTGTCTTGACCAGGACCACACCCCTAAATGCATTGAAGCAACTGCGATGTGATTGGTTGGTTAGATAATTGCATTAATGAGAAATTGAACAGGTGTTCCTAATAATCCTTTAGGTGAGTGTATATCAGTATACAAGACATTCCCTTTACTATCCTTTGACCTTAAATACAGGATTATCGTCTATAGCGGGCTAAGGCTTCTGCGCATTTAAACCTGGGCACAATATATTGATAATGTGAAACAGAATAAATGCTTCTTTCCCATTGCAAGGGATCTTCAAACGATGAGAAGAATGGAAAAGGAAATTACAAAATCAATGCTTTATGTTCAAATACTGCTAATCACTAAGCTGTTGGTGCAATTTCTTGCTCATGTGGTTTCACAGTCATGGGCAGTGTTTATATGAACAGATCGCTCATGAAAATGTTCAGACGCTTCTTAGGTCGTATTAGATTTTCTTGCTGCAGTGGAAACAACAATTAGGTTTAGAAACAATAAAAAAGCATATGTATTGTTTATGGTCCTGTAATGTTTTGTGTTATATCAGAAATGTTGCTTTGCTAATAAAGTCATCACATTGCTGGAAAAAGAGATATTACATACTGTCCCCTAAATCTATGTTTTAATTGCTGTGCAGAAATATCCTGATTTATGAAAACTAGTATTGCCTTAATGCACAGGAAAAGAAAAGTGTATTGGCTTTTATAAATGGGCTTTATCTACATTGCAGATGAAAAAGAACAATTATATGAAAACCAGGAGCCGAAGAATGAATGTGATACACCCAAGCTTTCATGTAACAAAAGCTTTTAGTATAAAACAATTCAATTAACTTCAACAACATTAAGATAACAACATATTAAACATTTCTATTATATATAATTTTGAAGGAAGACTAAAATATAGAAAATCTAATTACCAGGATAACACATTCAGACGACTGCAGTAGAAAAAAACCTACATATTAGACAGTACTTAAATACAGCTAACTTTTTCAGTGCCTGTTCAAATACATATAAACAGTCAATTAACCTTAGAAAAATATACCTTTACAAACAAAAATATGTTGTGTGTAAATGCCTGCTGTGATTTTGGTTTTGTTCTTGTTTGTCTGGTTCTTTGTTTTTGTTTGTTTCATTGGACTATATATTGTGGATGCTTTTAATGCTCAACATAATCAAAATTATAATTCAATGCTTATAATGAAAGAATATGAAAAACTACAGGTAAGCACAATAATATATTTCAGTTGACAAAACCCATTGCTATGGTACATAATTTAAGATTATTTATATAAGATCATTTTAACATGAGAGGAGCACATTTGGCCCATCATGTTTGTTATATGCATTTATGTAGCTATTAATTAATTATTTTCATTTTGATATGAGTAGTTTGTCATTCAGAAATTCAGAGTTTTGTTTTACTTGTTTAATTATGTGTTATGTGTAGTGGATTTGTATATACATGGCCTGGAAAGAGAGTAAAAGGTCTCAAAGATTTTGGAACAAACGGACTAGCAATGAGGCTGGCAATAAATTCCAGTTTCAACTGGTGTGAAAGGAATAAAGAATAGCACCCTTGTCAACATCTAAGTGTATCTATTTTAAAACCATCACAGTGTGTGTAGGTGCTTAAACTCTGAGTCACTAAATCAACTAGTATAGGGGTTCATCATTTTTCAGCCACTGTGTCATTATGTACAGGTGCTAAGGCAATGGTTTCGGCCACTATGGCTTTGCCCAGGAACTGTAAAATAAAGCCACCCCATGTATGGCTGCATTTGTCTGAACATCATGTGTAAAGCCTCCATGAATTCATTCACAGTTTATTCACAGCATGTTACAGTTTGCTTACTTATTTATTCACATTTTGTTTGTTTTATTTATATCGAAATAATACATTAGTATATTCTTAGATTAGTTTACATTCCTCTACATGTAAATTAGGGGTTCCTAATGGGGTTCATCTGCAAAAAGCCACCAGTGCATGTCTAAGATGTGTTCTCAAGCCTGCAGGATGCTGATTCATATTCAGGCTAATGCTGATTGTGATTGGAAGCTCCCAGGAGGAAGAAAACCAATGGCTGAGCATTTCTGGGGTCAGATGGGGTGTTATCAGTTGTGGGATTGGCCGGCTGCACGCCAGGTGATTCGACAGCTCTGTCATTGAGGGCTGCGTCTCCTTTATCTTTATCTCCTTTTGGCTTCTATTTCTCAGTGTTTGATCCTGGCATACACTTTAAATATTGAACACAAATGACCTTGTGTTCTTGAATGGCTTGAAACATTGATTGGTGTTCTGCATATTCAAATAGGTTGATACTACTTCTTAGGGAATCAGAAACCACTGATGGGAAGCAACACATCCTCTCACTGAGTTACTTTGATAGCTGTTTTTCCTGGTTGTTTGTGAGGTGGATAGTGACAGGCTTGGCACTACAACTGATAATGAGTAATGTGATCAATTCAAATGCAAATCACTTCAACATGGAAGTAAAATCATCTCTGTATATTCCTACATCTGTCCACTGGGGACTTGAAAAATGTATTTTGAATAACCAGGGTAACCAGTTGGAGGAATTTGTGAATCATTCCCAAGGACTGTTTAAATGTCTGTTAATTTTAAATTCATTTGGGTCAGGTATCATTTTTAACTCAAGTCACAGATTGTAAGCAGGACACTGTACACTGGAGAACTCTGACTGGCAGATATTAAACTACTGCACCTACTGCAAACACTGACTGACTTCCAGAAATGTCAGTTCCCAGGAAGCATGATCGTGTTTTAATTTGCATAGCGTTGCCCTGAACATTGGTCTTGTGGAGAGCTCAAAAAAAATACCAACAAATTACTTATGATGGGTAATTGTGACAAACGTATATCTGTGATTGTTTTTCCCACCTACTTGCATGGCTGTCTGGCTATGAACTGCGACACAGGGTGGCTGGGAACTGAGCCACATGGGGCTGCTTGGCTCGTCTCAAATCTAGAATGTATCTCAAAGATCTTATGCATTATGTCATTTTTTGTGAGCCCTGTTATTGATTATTGCTCTCATTAATTTTTTTCTGGTTATATAGTGGCAGATACAATGTACGCTAAAACATCTAGTGGAAACAAAAAATTGCCCAGGGGTATATATGCAGTGTGAGATTTAAAAAATGCATACTTTAGCAGCTTTTTTGATTTAATACAAAATAACATGGGTATTGTTGTATTTCTGACCCCTGGTGTCTTATTAATTCTGCATTCCAACTGTTCCAGAGTCCCTGCTCACTCAGCTTTGTATCTAGTCTGCAATAGAAGAGATAATATATCTTGTGGAAACATTACATACATTTGCAAGTAACATATTCTGACACATCTATATTTTTTGTATAGCACTAGCAGTATTGCCTAGAATACATTTTCCGGTTTTGAAAATAATTTTCTATGGTCAATCTAAATTACTCTAGTATTCTATGTTTTATGTTTCTGTGCTCTTAGATGTAGTTCTTCAGTTATTGTATTTTGAAGTGTGAAACATTGTGTCTTGATGTTTCCAATTGCATTATGTCTATTTAAAATATGAACTAGTAGTATTGTTATTATTGATTGATTTACCTTCTATTTGTCTGCAACTTATGGAACTCAATATAAGTTTAAAATGTACTAGATACTTTTGTTTAAAAACAATTAATACTTCCATACTCTTACCACGGTGAAATATACAGGACATACTTTAGAAACTCTTATTCATAATACATGCTTATGCAATGTAGATGATCTAATTTGCAGAAACCTTTTCAATTGCTCTGTTGGCACTGCTGTGTCTGTCAGATGCGAGACGTATTCTAATAATACAATCTTTCCCCTTCTGGTCACAGTAAAAACGTCAGAAGTGGAAAGCAGTCACTTCCTTCTCCCCCAATTAATGCACTGCCTACACAGACTGTTAGCAGCATTATGTTGTTGTCATGTTCATGTTGTTGGTCTTCAACAGGATTACCAAGCACTCAGGCTACAGACATATATTGTGTTCAGGAAGATTAAGATTAAAATGCTCACAACAGCATGGACACAATGTTCAACAGCTTCACAATCTTGACCACTTGAATTGTTGAAATATTATAAGTGGGGGTTGTATTAAAATTACCAGAGATGAAGGATTGGTTGCTGTGATGTCTGGATAAATATAACGGACAACTGCGTTTCCCTTGTATAGTGGTCACAATATGTGGGCCCTTCAGAAGACACCAGACTGAGGAAGAATTCACCAGTAGAACTTTTTGCTTCCTCTCTCTGAATGTTAAATGAAACATTTGAAATTCAAATTGTGTTTACTTTCATGCCCATGATGAAGAGCTCTATCTTCACTGAGCACATTAGCATTTCATGTGCATTTGTTTCTCAGCTCAGCATTTGTTCATATACATATTTTTCAATGTAGTTTTCAATAAACGTAATATGCCAGCACTCTCTTCCATGACCTTTTTACAAATCAGGACGCCCAGAGCTTAAGCATAGCAGGCTTTCCCATTATAAATCTGAATTATTGCTTAATAGGTTTCTTTACTTCAAAAGAAAATTAATGTTTGACATGAATAATTAAACAGGTTCACAAGTGTTTACTGCAGCATCTTTGTAAATGAATGCAATACAGAAAGGTAATTTCTCCGATGAGATGCTCTTTTATCTTTGGACAGAAATAAATGAATGGTTGATTGTTTCATTTGTTTCCACTATATATATATGTATACACTGAGAGTTCAAAACATTAGAAACATCTTCCTAATATTGAGTAACTCCCCCTTTTGCCCTCAGAACAGCCTCAATTAATCAGGGCATGGACTCAACAAAGGGTCATAAATGTTCCTCTGGGATGTTGGCTCATGTTGACACTAATGCTTCCCTCAGTTGTGTCAAGTTGACTGGTAGTGGATCTCTACTTCAAATAGCAATTCCCATCTCATCCCACAGATGCTCAATTGGATTGAGATCTCATGAATTGGCAGGCCACTGCAGTGAGCTGAATTCAGTCATGTTTGCCGAGCCATTCCTGGACAATCCTAACCTCATGGCATGGGGCATTATCCTGCTGAAAACATCCATTAGCAGATGAATGCTATAAAGGGATGCACCTGACTGGCAATGATGTTCAGATATCCTGTGGCATTCAAACATTGCTCCACTTTTATCAAGGGGCACAACATGTGCCAGGAAAACACCACACGCCATCACACCGCCTCCGCCAGCCTGCATTGATGACACATCGCATGGTGGATGCATGTACTCATGATATAAACGGGAAACTGTGGAGCATGAAAACCCCAGCAGTGTAGCAGTTCTTGACACACTCAAACCGGCGAACCTGGCACCTACTACAATACCCTGAATGGCACACATACACAATCCTTGTCTCATTTGTGTCAAGGCTTAAAAATCCTTCTTTAACCTGTCTCCTCCTTTTCATCAACACCAATTGAAGTGGATTTAACAGGTTACATTAATAAGGGATTATAGCTTTCACCGAGATTCACTCAGAGTTTCTTAGTTGATTAAATCTATTCTTTCTGTTATTGCTCTACCACCAATTTGCACAAAATAATGTAACAATTATAAAGTTGCATCTATAATAGTTTGTAAGCTGTAAAATCTACATAGATGCAAACACATAAACCCAGCTATAAACACATTATTAACGTTGATACTCACTATTTATGTAACCTTAACACAATTGTCTATATTAATGTGTAATCCGTAGATTTTTACACAGTCCTTGTTCTGTGTGGTAACTTAATGGTTCCAGGCCACAAATAACATACAACAAATATATATAACAGTGATATGATTAACGTCTAACATAAAACCCCTTTTCACTTCATTATATAGTTATATCTATAGCAAGTTAATAAGTAATCTATATAACAGTAACAGGAACCTATAAATAAACATATAAACACATGTGGGTAACTGAAGCCATTCCCGACATATTTCTCAGTGTTAAATGATGACTAGTCACTCTTAGTTGTATTTGTTTTTCATTTCACCTAAAACAAGCTGGAGTTCTATATATCCTGGAGGTATTCCTTCATGTCACATGTACAAGCTTATGAAATAGTTTTATAAAGTTACATACCCCATCTCAGTCCTGCTGTCAAAACACATATCTCCACATCTACCCCCTGGTGTCAGAGGCACGGAAAAAACAGTATTGTTTTGCACACCAACACTGTGTTCATCCTCTTTTAGCCCTAGCATTATTTCAGTCAGATGCATTATGCATTATTGTCACAAAAAAGTAACATTACTCACACTTGCAAAGTGCCATTGGGAAGATGTCCATCCATACACAGTGCACATAAATAGAGCCAGCCTATGAAAACCCATGTTCCCATATTCCCTCTTTCTGCAAACTTGTCCTACAAGCATTTTGCTCAAGGGATGAAGGGAATAATGCAGTTTTCTCATGACTCATCACTGCTAAGAAGATAGCAATTATTCATCCCATGGAACAAAGAAATTCCCTGTGAGATT
This sequence comes from Amia ocellicauda, assembly GCF_036373705.1. NCBI lineage: Eukaryota > Metazoa > Chordata > Actinopteri > Amiiformes > Amiidae > Amia > Amia ocellicauda. The sequence continues at coordinate 31,121,747 of NC_089862.1, read as the reverse complement.
CTCTACCAAGACGCTCAGTAAGTTCCTACAAAATTAAGAGAAAGGGAATACAATAATATAAGTTAACACAGAAGTATTAGTGTGTCAACATCTGCTAGTTACATTGATTCAAAATGTCTCAGTAAATGATGAGGTTGTGGTTTATCACAACATAATGGCTTTAAGAACTTACCTGATAGTAAATATTATACTATTATTTATTTATGTATTGATCTATTTGGCAAAATTACAAGATAGACCGCTTATCCACATATATTATATGAACAGGAATTACCTCACAGAAATATGATTACATTATTTATATTGAATGCATGTATGTATTTATTTACGTATTGATATAATTGTACAATAGGTCTCCTTAGTTACAGTGTATTAACATAGTAGGTACTCTACATCTTAGTTACTTATAAGAACAGTGCAATTATCTATTTGTTAACATGTACTTAATGTGTAAAAATTATTAACGGTACATGTAAGTACACATTTGTCTGGCAAGGATGCCTTCGGAGCTATTCAGTAACTTATGAGTAACTAAGATGTAATTACTGAGTACCTACTATGTTAATACACTGTAATAAGGAATACCTATTGTAAAGTGTTACCTTTTTATTTATATTTTAGTTATTTAAAATAAACTCAAAGGAAAAAGAACATCTGTTTTCCTTGCAACTTGATCCAACTTATTGTACATATTTGCACTTATATTATATAAAAAGAAAGTACCCAAAATGACAAAGCCAAGAGTAAACCGTGTTGAAATAAAAATCCCTTCAAAGTCTGAGAACAAACCTCCTTTGCAAAACATGTCAGCTCACGGAGTTCCTTTCCTCAGGGGCAATTCTGAAAAGGGGATGAGTTCTCAAACACTGAGATTAGCTCGTGCAGGATGTTATTCATTGTAATCTTTGCAGCACTTGAAGATAAACATTTCCGTCATCAATTGCATCGACAGACTTTCTTTATTCTTGCACATTTCCCCTATTCCCCCCCCACCTCATCTGTGTCAACATATTGGAAAATCATCCAGTTGTGACCGGAGTAATAGGCAATGCCGAACGCAAGTCTGCTGCAATCTTTCATCAGATAAAAAGAAAAGCCACAGCAGACACATGGTTGATATTGCTCAAAATAAGCCATGCAGGTTTACATTCCAGGTACCCCCTCCGTGGATAAAAAGTCCACCACACAATTCTCAAGGGGGAAACTATATCAAACAGGAGGGGGAGGAGAGAACATGTTGATTTACAGGTGAACCGATTACAGCAAAATCCTCTGAAAGATATAAATTGTGAAATTAAATGTGGGTGGAGCGGAAGGAGGCTCTTCTACTATTCAACAGCTGCTCTCCACGTTCAATGAAATGAACAATACTGACGCCAGTTGAATATTTATAACATTATTATTATTACTTTTTTGCTGAAAGCATCATTTCCAGGCACTCAGTGAACTATTGTAGTGCAAATGTAAACCCACACACTTGAGATCGGCGCTAAGTGATGTTTCAGCCACTACAGGACAGCAGTGCATTGAAAACAATTAAATAAAGAAAAAAGTCCTGGTATCAAAGTTAAGAGGGATATTTGGTGGAAATGTCCTCTGTTCTCTTTAACTTGTGTTGAAATGTTAATGTTAAAGTCGCTGTCACCTTTCAAAAGAGACCATAGTAAAAAATAAATTAATACAAGTATAAGTATAATTTTGATGTGACATTTAGGTTTCTGTACATGTTTATTAGCACTCAAAATCAATTCAAAGGTCAGGGCATTGGGTGTCCTATGAGTGATCAGGACGAAGCTCCCAATAGTCGGACAAATATGTGAAAATTATTATTTGTTTCTAGCAGAAAGTGTGACATTTGTATAAATAAATACAATTAATAATAATGATAGTGGTGGGGATGGGGCAGGGTGAGCTGCAGGTCATCTTGATAATTGAGATTTGGGGGGCATAAGCGGGGCATTTGTTACAATACTGTCAACTGATTTATTGTTCAAAGAAATAGAAGAAATCATGGAACAACCTGTCTTTAAAATAAGACTATATATTTTCGTACATGTATTGCATAGTGTATTGTATGATATAGTGTCAGTATAAGAACAACCACCTTTTTAGTTTGGTTTTATAATATTAGCATCTTTCCATGCATTTTATTATTATTATTATTATTATTATTATTATTATTATTATTATTATTATTATTATTATTATTATTATTTTGCAGTTGGGGTTGCAAATGATCACTGGAGTTCTGCCAGTCTCTGCTGGCTGCAAGCATGATGTATGTCATTAGGCATGGTTTTGGATAATAGTTTGAATTCCAGACCCAAATATTTAGTCTAAATAACTTAGGTCAAACAAAGCTTAAAGATTTTCAGCTAATGTTTTCTAACTTATATATATATATATATATATATATATATATATATATATATATATATATATATATATATATATATATAGAGAGAGAGAGAGAGAGAGAGAGAGAGAGACAGAAAGCACCAATAATTAACTATATAATCAAATATCTAATACATTGTATATTGAGATATCAGATTGAATGGCATATATACATAATTCATAGACGAACAACACAGTAAGTTACTATAACATATTCCTACCCATTCCAGGTCAATGTTATTATTATTATTATTATTAGTAGTAGTAGTAGTAGTAGTAGTAGTATTAGTAGTAGTAGTAGTAGTAGTAGTAGTAGTAGTATTATTATTATTAGTAGTATTATTATTATTAATAATAATAATAATAATAATAATAATACATAGTCTTCCTAATGCCTTCATCGACAGCATAATATATTAAAGGAAGGATTTAGGTCACAGAAGTATTAGGAGTTACATAAAGAAAAAATCTCTAAAGATTTATGCATGGGGTAATGAAAATTCTACCTTAATTATGTAATTTGTAATGACATTTGCCTCATTTGCCCTCATATGTTGTTTGATCATGAGCAAATGATAATTGCTGTCGGCAATGTTTACTTCCTAACATGACTGCAGTCTAATTGTGTGCAGTTATGCATTGTATTACATTGTATTTAAATTAATGCATTTTCATCCTGAATCATTAGCGCACATTTGAACTCAAAATGAGTTAGCTGAATTGTTAAGACTTTATTTTAAATAGTAATATATGTAACCCACTACTGTAAAATCGAGTGCATCTAAAATTTGAAAAGTAAATGTTAAAGAAAAGAGAATAAGTTAATGAAGAATTTATTAAAACAGAGGTGACCAATGTATTTATTTTTAGCAAATCGCATGACTAACAATGTATGTATATATATATATATATATATATATATATATATATATATATATATATCAGTGTCTGTGTAAAACATAACGAGACATCAGTGTCCTCCTGTCCTCCTGTCAGTGTCCTCCTGTCTCAGACGCAACATCAGCATCTTGGTAAAAATCCAATCCAATACATCTCACATCAAATCCAATAAATCAGGATCTAATCACAAATGTTTCAATGTGTTCTAACATTCCAAATCAAAATCCAAGTTCCCAGTCCAGGTCCATACGTTTGCTACCATATTCAGACCTTCTTGTTGTATTTCACTCACTCCTCCTGCCTCTCCACACCAGGAAGCAGGCCACTTGTTTTATCGAGGAGGGCATAATGGCAGAGCAGAGAGAAATTCATAAGACATAGCAAGAGAAATGACCTTGCTGATGGCACAGAACAGCTGCGTAAAGAGGTACATCAAGGCAACAATGCTGAGCTGCATACAAGCACTGAATCCAGAGGAGAGTGGAGTAATAGATTCACCAGACAATATCAAGGCAGAGACGAGCAGTATAGTCAAAGTGGAAAAGAAGAAGACCGGGCAACCAAGTGATAATTGCTGTACCCCAGTGGAGACAGCACATGAGCCAGGACTATGAGCTGAGTGGAATAAGTAGAGGAAAAACAGATAGATAAGTCAGAGGAGGTTGTGGGTAAAGTAAAGGACAGTTTTGGAAAGTTGATTTTGAGGGGATGTGAATGAGCAGTACATGACTGAGAGGGAATTTGAGATATGAGACACAAAACAGGTACCCGAGCTTCTCACAGCAACACAGCAAGAGACTCCATCAAAGGAGATGACAGAACCCATACCGAGTAAGTAAAGAAACAAGAAGGGGTCTCAGTACTTACAGCAGAAGTACAGGAGAATAAGATTATTGGAGTCATTTATTTCCCAGTGCTGCTTTAGACTTAGGTAGAGAACAAACGTAATCAGAAATATGAAACAGGCCACCTCGGGCGAGCACTACCAACCCTTATAGCCTGAGGCACGATTGTTATTCAACACATCTCTGGAGGCATAACAGGTAATCTCAGTGGAGTCTTTGCCCAGCTTTCAACATTATGATTGTTATCTGTGTGTACATTTTATGTTATGGACTTTTATGTTATGGATTTTGTTAGTAGCATATATAGTATAATATGACACCCCTACCTTGTCTATCACAACATAATCTTCTGAAAAGTTATATTTGTTTTAGTTGACTCATGAAGAGGTTGTGCAGTTCAATTAACCCAATTATTATTATTTATATATTTATGTATTTATTGGCAGATGCACTTATCCAGGGTGACTTACACGTTGCACAAGTGTTACAAAAGTACAGTTCAATACCAAATGAATTATGCATTAATACAAAGTACAATTTAAGAATGACAAAATTGCAGATGTACAGTTAATATAAAATACAAAGCACACATCCTCGATCAAAGAGGTAACACATGCAGCTGCTATGAAGCCCTAGGGATGAGCTACAGGGAGAAATCACAAGTAAAAAAACAGGAGATCTAACAATGTATACGTAAGCAGGAGCATAATGAAGCATAGTTATAGAAAGCACAATATTACAGGAGGTAGAAGCAGAGGTGTCTCTTGCTTCTTTGTTTTCTTAACCACACTACCCATTTGTTTGTGCAATATAAAAGGTGAGATTTTCTCTGACGGCAACAGGACACCTTTCCAATATCTTTCGCATTATTAAATTCAATTGATTCAGAACCATGAAGTGAAGCGTGGCATTACCCACTTCAGAAATGTATTTCAATGCACGCCTCCGCAGTACAAGTCAAAGCCTTTCTGAAGGCTATCTGAGCTTATGGCTTTTGAATTTTATTCAGTGTGACAGGCTTGTGTTTGGTGGCCTCACCCTTGTCATAAATGTCCAGTCCAGGAATATTTATAAAAAACTATTATTATGCTTGCATAGAAACAGATTTGCATCACTTCGAGCCATACCTTGTAGATTAGGGACTGTCCAGTGGCATACCATAATACGGGCTCTTCCCATGGAATTGATATACTTACCGTTCTGTGGTGGTCCCCTGGGACAATAGAAACATATCCATTACAATCATCTCTCATCACACCGTGTAACAGCGAATATTAAAGGGGTTCGCAAACAGTTTAATGGTTTATGTAAGTAAATAATGTTTTGAGTATCTTGTGCATAAACAGATACAGACACTATGCTGCAGGCTGCTTTTTGACATGGGTATTTAATCTTCCCCTACCCATATTTGTTATTTTTTAGGAGTATTGTACATTTTCAGGGCTATATTTCCCTTAAATACGTTTTTGTTGCACTTCATGTGTTTGTTTCTGTAAGGTTTATCCGTAGTCCTTTTCAAGATCACAGAGACTACAGTAGCCTGATGCTCACACTACCTGGAGGTTCACCTAGAGACACGGATGAATCTTTTCTTTGTTCTTTTCTTATATTCTTTTAGACAGCTGGCAAAAGTATTTATATTTTCATGTTTGGCCAAGTCTCTTACATATGTTTTTGTGTGCTTCACATTTAAATAAAAGAAACCATTGTTTGTCTGTGTTTTTGTCCATCTGTAAATTGTTGGATTACATTTGACACAATAATTAAGTGGATTCTTTCCAAACTTGGACATGACAAGACCATTCATCAGAACAATGCACACAAATAATAGCCTGGCTTCATAAATCTCTCATTAACATCAGATTAAGAGAATGTGAACGTGATTTGGCAGGGCACCATTGTGCAGTATGAACATTAAATACTGTATTATAATATCATGCAGAGGGTTTGTACAGGGATAAATGCTTGGGGAAAATTACTTGTTAACTGTTGTTTGATGGTCATACCGCCTGAATAAATATGCAAAGTAGTATGTAAATAAAACATGTACATGTAAGCCTAAGAATATGTTATAGTAACCTTTAAGAATCCAATGTGACAGACATTTAACAAGGTTGGCAAAAATATATTATCCCAAATTACCAGGCCTCTGTATGTGTCATGCTAGGTTTCTAAGGGTGAACGGTGAACTAGTGTGGTTCCTAACATTATGGTTTTATGCATCTTTACGTGTTGCTAATAATGAATAAGTAAGGTTTATAGGATTTGTCCAGTTTGACTCTTTTAACACTTTAACACTCAAATTTACAATCACCAATTCAATACATACGTGTAACACATGCAAACAGTGATTTAACATGTAGGCTTGGATTGCCAAAACTATGAGTAGTGTTAATACTGCTGGGTGTTATCATTTATTTCCAACAATTCCCCAGACAGTAGTCGTGTTCACTATCTTCACTATGAGGTGAAATTTAGGATAAGCTGGTGGAAGTCCTTCTGCTTGCAGTTTCCTGTATCTTTGCTCTGCCACCTCAGAAAAGAGGTATGTGGGTACATCTGAATGGCACCATAATGAAAGCCTTCCACTCTACTTTTCAGATGGTATCTCTCTCCCCACAAAGCCCACCAAACATGTCACGTTAAGAAAAGTAACAACTTATCGTTATAAAATTTGATAATGATGTCTTGTATCTTAATAAACTTTTTTAATGCACTCACCAGCATTATATCTTTGTTTTTTACACTCATTGACACCTTCCTTGTCATGTATAATCAAACCAGAGGAGCTTTTCCAGATCAGCAGGGACACACGCACCCAGGGACACAAATGGAAACTGGGCTTCAAGGCATTCAAGACAGAAAACAGGAGACACTTCTTCACACAGAGAGGCGTCACAATCTGAACAAACTCCCCAGCGATGTGGCTGAAGAGACAATTTGGGAACATTCACAAACAGACTGGATAGGATCCTTGGATCACTTAGTTATTAATGGACATCAAACGAACATGATGGGGCGGATGGCCTCCTCTCGATTCTAAACTTTATTATGTTTCTTAATCATGAACGATATCCTTAAGACAGTGTTGTCTTTTAAACCTGTCAAATGTAACATCAGTCTCTTTATTCATTTTGTTGATAAAACTGTAATCATAAGTACTGAAGGGTGTCATGGAAATCAGCATTTAAATGTGAAGGAAAGTACAATAAATATATGCCATATTTTATTATAGGTTTCTGTTGTATTATGTAAAATGTATAAGGGGCATAAGCAGAATATTCATGGTATTACTCTATATAGTGTGTAAGTGCCAGCATTAATGGTTTTACATTTCCTCTTGTATCTTCTGCACCACTTATGTATGGTCCTAATGACACATTTAGGAAACAGCAAATGTTCTGAAGGGGTGTAATTTCAGAGAAAACAATGCATCTTGAAGGAGACAGTCTTCATTTAAATTCTTAAAAATATTACATGCAGGGACTGATTTCTAAAAGCTGTATTTTAAATCTTGAATCACGCAGTTTTACAGCATGCATTTTCTTCTTAGCTCAATTGGCGATTGTTTTACAATGTTTTTTCAAAGTTGTTAGTAATGGATTGTTTTCTAGAAACTTGGAGATTTAGTTGCTTGTCTGTGTCAATGGTATAATAAGGTTGTAGCATTTTTTTTCCAAAATGGAATAGGTGATGAAGTTTCCTCATAATGTGACAGTTTGTGCGGCTCTTTTTTATTTCCCTTTGAAAGTGTTTCTCATTTCCTTAAGCATAGTTCCACATATTATTCAAACTTGTCTCTGTGCCGAGAGAAACCAACATCAAAACAGATATGATGGGCATTTCAGCATTTTATAGGAGCACAACATAGTAATATGTTTATTTTTCAAATCAGCATGCCTATTATACTGCAGAACTGACTGAAATGCAATAAATTACCCAGCCCACCTCAGACATCATGAGGTGCTTCTGGGAGAAGGAGGCATTGCCACATTTCTAAATCATTAAATATTGAGCTCTGGAAGGTGAAAATGCAAAATAAAATACATTTTCATACTTATGAGGAAATGGAGACCTGAGTAATCATTTTTGAACTGCACTCTCAGAAGACCACTGTTTAAACACAGCCGCACAGTATGAGGGGGGAATAATTAGAAGATATGGGACTAAAGATTGCCGTGTCCAGTAGATTGAGAACTGACTTCATCTCTTACCATCTCTTCAGTGAACTGTAAAGCACAGAATTGTTGGAAATGATGATTTTATGGGGTGTCTCTGGAGAGAATAAAAGTGCTGGGAGTGAAGTTTTATTATCAACATTTCCTTCAGTTGCAACCCACCAGAGGGTCTCGGAGGTAATACAGTCTTAGAAAGCACTTTGCCAGTACAGTTCGTCAGTAACAATACTGAGAATATTGAAGCCCTTTCCCCCCTCCTATCGGTTTAAATAAACTGGTGAGGGCTATTCTGTGTGATTGAAATGATCAAGCAACGTATACAAGCATTTTGTAAGAAGTTCATTATTGATTTCTCATCATCATCAGCCTATGTCGATCCAATGCTGGAAGAAGGCATTCATTCCATCTGCTGTTCTATGGTTTGTGCATGAGAGTATAAAAGCATAGTAGTATGATGTTCAGCTGTGAGTTGAGATTCTCTCAGGAGGTGGCAGAAGTTTGTGGTATATCAGTAGTCGAAATTAGCTGGGTTGGCAGGTATGACTAATGACTTCTCAAAGAAGCTGGCACCGCAGACAGCTGGGGAAGCAATCTTAAAGAGGGAGTACATTTCAATCACTGGGACTCCAACAGAGCCCTCTGCTGGCACGTCGATGTTATCTGTGTCATCTCGTGCGGGAGATTTACAATTTTCATTTACTGTCCTTGTGCCAACATTTTTATATGGTGCAGAGACAGATAAAAGGCCTTGTCACTATGAATGTAAAACATACTGTTTAATTTGAAATGGAATTTGGAAGCCATTCACACCTTATATAGTGTGTTCCGGAAGCTTGATTGATGTCTGAATTCAGAAGAAAAAAAAATCAACACATAAGTATTTGCCATCTGCTATAATGATACACTGTGAGTCACAGAGACCCGAAAGGATTTCAAAATGACAGCTAATTTATGTGTTACTTGTACATGTATTTTATTTGTCTGACATGAATTTGACCATGAGAGCATGTTCAAAAGACAATATAACATGTATGAACCACCCAAAACAGATATTCATAAGAATGTCAAATCACTGCAAATGAAATTACATTTAAAATGCTTTTTTTTAAGTTACATTATAACAAGATTTGATATCCAAAGTTTTGCAGTTAAGAGTGTAATTGATAATAAGTTCAAGGATATGATTATCTTATATTGCACGTACATACAGGCTTCTTACCTCAATCTGCATCATAAAACTCCCCCCCTCACCTTAAAGAAGTGCTTGTGCATGACAACTTTTGTCAACTAACAGAATCAGCACTCATAACTCATTTACAGCACTGAAAAATGAATTAGTTTCAGCTTCAACAGCAAGGCCTTCATTCCAATTACTTTGCAGGGTCATTAAACTCCATTGCGACTGTCTATGACCCTGAATGCCTAAATGTCTAAGCAGAGTGAGAAGAATTATGCAGATTTAAAATCCACGTAAGGGAAATCTCATACTGTCTTTCTCTAAGACACATATGCTCTTCCTTCATATTCTTATTCTTCTTTTTTGAATAATATGTTGTTTAGATTGGCATTTCTAACTATTCCTGCTAGTGCTACATTATCATTTGTATCCCTCCTCACGTAGTAGGCAGATAAATATGAGGGTATGTCTCAGGGTCAAAAATGCGACATTAGACAGTATACTCACCACTGAACATTTGCTTTATTTTCTGGATTGTCTTTTCAGAAGATCCAATAATTACTGTGACTAGGAACGCAGAGTAAATACATAATACAATATGCAACTTCTCAGAAGTAACACGATGGGACAATGCAGATGATATAAATCATTTCTTGAAGGTCGAAGGAACATGCCACCACTAACTGAAACATAACAACAAAAATAAATCAGTTCTACATGCTGTTGTCCTCAGGCGAATATTACCCTGTAACTACAATACAAAACTCTCCAATTTGCCATAAAACAGACAGGTTGGATTTTATTACATTTGAAGTACAAGACCTTAATCTCCTTTTGGGCCTGGTGTCCCATAAATTTCAGTACGTGAACTATTTTTGTAATGTACATTCTGACGACACTGTCACACACATAATCGGGATCTGTCTTATTTATAAGTATAGTTTGATTGGAATTTATAAACAGTGCTCTGTTATTTTCAATCCAACATCTACATTTTACATTCTTGCAGACCTGACTTCTTTCCTAATGGACCAAATCAATGTTTTCCTTAAATATGAGGGGGGATGCATCACATCTGTCACATATTTTATTTTACTATAAGACAATATGCCGAGATTAAACACGAAACCCAAATACCACACAAGGCCATTGGCCAGAGGACATGTGCAGTCAACTTGTCTCCATCATTCATAAATGTCACATGGCAAGCTGATTGTAGATGCATTAGACCACTCGTGCATTCAGATGTAAGATGACTGACAGGTAACTCAAAGAAGATATATTGTGCTATTTCTAGGCAATACGAACTGCAAATTGAGAAAATGTTTTTAAAGGTTTATATTTATTTATTTTACAAAACCACATATTATGTCCTTGAAATCTTTGAGAAGCTTTTTTTACTGAGTTTTTTTTTTAAATATTAAAATTATCAATCATTGCCAACACCTTGGATAAACAGAAATGTCAATAAAAATCCTCGACATAACAAGACTAAAGAGACGTCATGCTCCTGATTAATGTTTCCCTCATACTGATCCTTCATCAAGTTTCTGTGTGGTTTTATTATATATATATATATATATATATATATATATATATATATATATATATTATAAATCATGTATAGTAAAGTATATGTACTATTTAATGTATATTATATCATCTGACAACATTAAACAGTGTGAAATCTGTACATATTGTATCTCCCAATATAAATACAGGCCATTGATTATTGTCTTGAAATAAGATTAATAAAGTGTGTGTAAAATCTATAGTAAAATGTTTTTTTTAAACAACTGTCAATCCTCATACATGAGCAGTTATATATCGTCTCTTGGTGACCATGTGACCTTTAACTGACATTCAATTAGAATTAGAATTTTAAATGTATGGTTATTCTGTGTGGGTGTGTGTCATAAGTGTCCACTGACAATCTGACCATTACTGCAATGCAACTGAAGCTCAGGGTTGTGTACATTTTGTTTTTAATTATAAGCCCTGGAACATATAAAGAAAGCATTGACATGGAGAAATAAAATTAATGAAACATGACTGTATAATGCCATTTGCACACCTTCAGGAAATAGCCAATCTGAGGCAGGAAATAATTCAATAATTGTAAATGTAAATAAGTAATAATCACTCTGATTTATATTTGAAGCGATGCAAAGCATAATGTACTCATATAACATAAAGCACTCAGACAAGCAGATATCCCTTGCAGCTGATACAAATGTGGCGTATGCAATGATCCTTCCAAATCTAGGGGAGTGATATCTCTCTAACAGTCTTGTGTACCCAATTAGTATTATACTGTACAAATGCTTGGTTAACCTTTTTAACCTCCAATATGTAAAATATCATCTTTATTTTTTATTCTGTTAAAAGGTCAGCATTCTTTTTAAGAAAGTCATATTTAGACGTACAATGAGTGTGAAATATATTTACCGTCTCTCGTTTGGAGGGAGTCACCTGACCTGCATACTGTTAGTTCATTGGACAACCAACATGTTTCTTGTGTGAACTGATAAGTGAATAATCTCATCAGAGCATGTAAAACCGCAGAGTACAGTGCATTCAGCTTTTTTCATATAGATTTCCCTGTAAAATGTCAGCACTTAGCACTCTCATTTGGAAGTGTGTGAAAGGACTTTCATTAGGTCTTTGTGGTCAATAAAAATTGAGTACACCTTAGCACATTATAAAGGATTTACCAGTGCCACTTCAGCACTATACTGGATTGCTTGGGGCTGATCTGATGAATGGCTCAAGAGGGTCAACTTCCAAGGTACCATCTGGTGACAACATATCAATCAACAGGCATGCGGCTGCATCCTTTAATTTCAAAAACAGAAAAGCTTCTGTCTTTTTGAGAAAGTGTATACAATCTAAATTCAATATGGATTATGAAGCACATGTTAAGGATTGGATATTACCATTAAAAACCGCCATCTTCTTTGGAGCTCCTTGGTGGCTCATTCGGTATAAATCAACTAACAGGCAAACTAAGTTATTCAGGGGCTTCTCTTCCTAGAAGTACAGCTAAATTAATTATCTGGCAGTAAAGCAAGAAAATAAAACCCAAACTAAGTCAGCAAAAACCTTGAAGGGATATTAACTGCCAACGAACTGATCCCTTAAGCAAACGAAACTGAATCCTTCGTGGGTGCTCAGTCTCGACTCATGTTGTGGTGTCAGATGTGCTCATGTTCATGGGACTGGGCAATTGACCTGAGAAAACCATGGTCTTAAATCCAGCTTTTGTTTGTTGCAAAGTTATTTGTATTTCTTCTTTGGAGACTGTACTTTGAATCCAACATCAACTGCCACAGGTCCTTCACAGGCTCTGGTTCACCCTGTCAAAGATTGGATGTGTTCTGAGTGAAAAAAACATGTATCTCTTGTGTATAGTGAGAATGGGACTTTGTGTCTGTGTGTGTTTGGTGAAAAACATGATACAATTGCTGACCATATCTAATTTCTAATATAAATATACAAGGTCTTGTACTGAAGGTATCCTTTCATTGTTCTGTGTGTGTTCATATTATATCTTGTGCGACTGTATTTAATTTATTGTTGATGACTTTTCTTTCTCTTTTAAATAATCAAATAAGTTTGGTAGTAGAAAAAGGATTGAAGGTTTTCACTGATACTCTGCTGACAAAGACAAATGTCAAAGCAGTTTCTTCTTTCATGTATTTTATAGATTCACTGCACATTTTGACAGTGTGTTTGGAGTTATAGATGACAGGGCCTTATCCTGGCAACAAGTATGTTTCTAACAAAGTTTGAAGGTTTCCCAAGGTTGTTTTCTTTTAAACCTAGTGGAACCGACATAAAAATAAAATGTCACGTGATCATCGTTTTAATGCACAGCCTCAAATTTAAATTGGTGGTTAATTTTCCTAAAGCATTCCCATTTTTAAGAGAGAAAAATAATCATAAAACAAAGGTAGTTTGAAACATCTTTTTGTTCTACTTAATTCTATTTTGTGCAATCTGTAAAGTCTTATTAATGTATGATATAACCTATTTTTAATTGCATATGTGTTTCTTTAAATGTTGCATGTTTATACTGTTTAATTAAGCAGTGTACATGAACAATGTCTTGATATGATAAGAACTCTGTATTGTTATAATTTGATCAAAGTCATAAATGGCTCGTAGGTACAGTCAACACAATTCAGGTCAAGGCAACAGGGTAGTTAAAAGTTTGTGCCCTTGCTATGCCTTGAATGAATCTTTCAGACCCTTCAGAAAATTATTAAATACAATGCTCTGACAAAGATATTGTCATTTCTTGTGAATCAGTGGTCAATATGTATGCATAGTTTTCAAATAGGATCATCAGTGTTTGCCACTGTGAGCTTACAGAGCATCAACAGTACCACCAGGATAAAAAAACATACTCTTACTTAATCAATAACCTCTCATTCCAAGGACAGGAGATGACAAATTGTCAAATGATATCCCCCTTGACTTGAATACAGCACTGTGTAACATAAAGGGAAATCTATCTGTCCCATTATATAAAATACTTAAAAAGGTCTGGCCCAGTGACCCATTTGGCAAAATTGCTGAATACTGGCAGCATCTGTTTTTCTCCAGCTAGGCTCATGCGTTTTAATATATGAACTAATAAAAATCAATACGCTCTATAATATTTTCATCCTGTTTCCAACCCCACACAGTACACAAAGAGCAATGTAAATCATGAATAAGATCATATTAATTAAATCATTAGAATGTATTAATAAAACAATGAATTCCATGAGGAATATCTGTTAATATATTTGTCGTCTGCCTAATATATAGTTAAAGAGACGTATTAGGGAATTGAAATGTTTCTCCCTGTTTTTTGTTTTGTTTTGTTTTTTCAAAAGCAGTAGCTCCTCCATCCTATTTTTCATATTTTCAAACCCTCAGGTAAGTGACTTATGGGTGAAGAGTTTGTTTTTCAACACAATAATCGTCCTTATTACACACCCAGAATAAAATAAACTAAAGCAAAAGCTACCTGATAAATGTGTTTTTTAACAAGTAAAAGATAGCAAATGTAAATGCATGAGCAGCAAAGCTTTCAAGAGAAGCTCTCTGAAATAAAAAAAATGTTTTTTTTAACTTCTTACATTAAAAGAAATAACTATTTGATGAAAGCTATATACACCAGCTCATTATGAGTCTATTTCTACACCTTGGTAGAGTGACTTCAATTTCTGGAGAGGGGGAAAACATTTTCAGCTTGACTTTCAGAAGAGGCAATGTTAGAAGTTGATTTTTAAAGCCCGATTTGTGTAACTGAATAAATGCATTTATATGCTTAAAAGTAATAGGGCTATATTTTATATGAACCATTTGAAATGAGTTTATGAAGTGGATACATGACACACTTTATATTATCTGAATGGTATTCAAATTTTAGAAATTACTCTGCAAGCAACTTCTTATTTTGCCCTTTTTTCTAAATCACACTTTGACTCAGTGAAGGAGCACTAATACGAGCTTCTCCAAGGGCACTCAGCCAGCAATGCAGGTCAGTGCAAAAGTGATGCTAAGTGATCTAGAATCCAGTAGTTTTTAAAAATAATATCAGATATGTAACCATAAAGAAAAACATAGTACTTTTTGTTTGTAGCGAATGAATGCAGCACATACATATTTTTTTGAGACACTTGGTCTAATGTTACTCTTTTGAATAGCTTGCCTTGTGCTGATAGGATAAATTATTCCCTTCTTCTACAAATGCATCATTTAAGAGCAGTAAGTAAACAAAATCAACATCTGACTTTCCTAAACAGAGATCTTGGTTTTCTGTGCTTAACTACACCCATCTCCTCAAACCTTAATCTGTCATTTAAATAGCTAATTGCTTTAGCCCAATTACATCACTGCTTTTCATGTTTCTCTGTATGTTTAAGACTGATAACAGAATTCCATTTATCAAAGGCAGACAGCGCTGTATTTTAAAGTATTTCAAGGCATAATGCAAGACACTGCTCGGATTAGCAATGTGACACAATGCCTTTTGATGATGTGAAGCTGTTCAAGATATGTATCTTGTGTGGTCCTGTCTGACTTTTATTATTCCTCCTAATCCTGGATATTGCAGTCGTCATCTGACACATTCTGGTTGCTCTTTTTGACACACAGTAGGTTGCTGCCAATAGAGAACGGCTGGAAGTGTCATAACCATATATAAGCAGTTTTGTGAGATGCACCCTTGTCAGAATA
Source organism: Amia ocellicauda (assembly GCF_036373705.1). NCBI lineage: Eukaryota > Metazoa > Chordata > Actinopteri > Amiiformes > Amiidae > Amia > Amia ocellicauda. The sequence continues at coordinate 31,106,019 of NC_089862.1, read as the reverse complement.
ATATGGAAAAGGAATTCTGATTCAGGTAATATATCACATTGCATATCTGAAAGCTTTTACACTTTGGAAAATAAATCTGGTTCAAGACTCTCTGCAGTACAGCCATTCAATTAGAAACCCCAGTATGCAGTACATTGGTTTGACTGTACAATGGTTATGACTTATTGTTCTGTTTTAGATATTCTGAATACTTTTTTTAGGACTGCATTCAACAGTGTATGAATCAGGATCATATTCTGGTGATGACACTAGCTCCATAAGCTGACATCAAGTGTTAGAAAACACCCTGTGGTGTTGGGGTGAGCAATACATAGCTTTTTTCACTCTTTTCAACAATTAATGTTATCTTTCAATTTCATAACAGTTCCCCAAGGGAGTATGTGGCATCACCTTTCACACAGAAGGACTGAAAAGCCTCATAGCAAAGCTGCTGATAGACCCCTGCCTGCAGTGAGTCACTTGGCCCACCCCCACTATGGCCCAAGTACACTGTATGGAGGCAGAACATCCTCTTTGTGCCTTTTCCCAACACAGGAGAAGCTGTGTGTGTGTGTGTGTGTGTGTGTGCTGGGTTGTTTTCATCTTACACACACATGAAACCCAATAACATTATAGTTCAGTCCACAGCTGTGTTCGAGTACTCCGGCAGTTTGTGAGGAATTCTGATAGGGCTGTATCAGTTTTCCTTAGGCCTCCACATCTCTGTGTGTTGTGCGTTACTGTCACCTTGAGCGTGGTCTGCTGTGCAGTTGCATAGTTGCCCCAAGTTGTTTGGCATTTGGTCCAGCTTCTGCTCTCTATCTCTCGTGGTACAGTCACTACTCGGTTGACCCCATGTCTCTTTGGAGTGTGGCTACCCACTTCACTGTCCTCGACATCTCTCTCAAGACTCGACATTGGGAGTTCGATTCACTCAAGAATCTTCTAACGGATCCCGGTACTCGAGGACTCTTTGTCGGAGTGGTGTGCTGAGAGCTCAAGCTCAAGTGAATCTTTAATGAAAGTGTTTTCTTTTCTAAGTTTTCTATGTACTGTCCAGTCCCTCCTCCATCGAGAAATGTGTTTTATTTCTCTATATTATTTACGCAATCTCAATGTTTCTCTGTATTTTTTCTCAAGAGAATTCACTTATCCTTCGACAAAATGCCGGACTCAGAGCCTGATTATTCACTCTTTGAGGGTCCCTTCAGTGAAGTGCCCGTAGTCTCTATCTGCCTTCCCTGACTTTTTGCAGGAGGTGCAGTACTCTTGGCACAAACCAGCCAACAGGGCTTGAGGGCAATTTGCTCGCTTTCAGGGTGCTGAGACAGCTGGACAGGCTGCCTTCATGTCTATGATCTCCGCTTATCCATTTTTTGCTATGCTGTAGGATTTTGCTTCCCCCAATCGCCAGTGCAGGACAACTGAGGTCTTCCTGCAGAAATCCTATAGCCCAGGAACCAAAACACTACCAGCCTCCTTACAGTAAATGTTTCCATATCATTTCTACTTACTTGCATGCTTACTACTTAAGATTTTTACAGTGACCTTTGGGTGAAAAATAAAGACAAAAAAAAAATCACAATTATACATGTTGTGGTACATGTGTATTTTGCTGGTTTTCAATATTATAACAGTGATAGAAGTAAGTGCTTAAATGAATATGTTGTTTCTCTATAATAGAATGTTCTAGACTGCTAAGTCATTTTCTCTGTGGGTTGTCATTGCATCCTATTTCTGTTGAGATAACAGAAGTTTCCAGAACTCGTTCAATAAGTTGATTTGTCCTTAGCGCTAAGGAATTCAATCCCAGGCACTTTTTTCAATCCCGATTGATTTTGGGATTGTTGTTTTTTAGATCCCGGGATTAAAAAGAGTTTCCGACCTAACACACATATTATTATGTTGCTGCAAGGTTGTGTATTAGCTGCGTCATTTTCAAATGCAGTAATAATTATAATGCAACCAATAGAAAATACAGAAATAACAAAACTAATAGCATATTGTTTTTTTAATTATGTTAACATTTTTATTTATGTATCACGTCATGGATCACATTGAATGTTAAACAGAATGTTGTACTAGCAAGCAGCCTACTTAGAGCACTGAATATTTACACTCGGAGATGAGACGAACACATTATTAGACTAACTATAATGTAGGCTATATACTACACTAATATATATAAAAGTCAATATGTACTAGAATAAGCCATGCATTTTATGTAACAATCGAGAAATAATTGTGCATTTGCACACAAAACAGCCATAAGCCATAAGACTACTACTACTGCTACACTAAAACATACACTGAGCAGTTAAACATTATATACAATAGACCTATGTTTTTTAGGTTTTGTTTATTATCTGTTTCTTAATACAGCAATTAAGAAAAAAGAACGAGGAAAGCTAAAGTTGTCTCTTTTACACCAGTGCACATATTGTGCACAGAACACATGCGGCTAAAATGCGATTTCGGACTCCACACTGGTTTGGTGGAGTGGACATCGGAAAGTTAATGTTAATTGCAGGTTCAGCCCCGTCCCCCTGTGCTTTCAAAGAGGAACAGTTCTGTGTTGATGCAGTTCAGCACATTTGAGGATGCTGCTGCTGCGGTGCTCACAGAGTCCATGACCTTTAGCTGCCCCTGGAGTCCACCGGACCTCAGCAGGGCCATTTGCCTTTGAAACCTTTGACAATATTGATAACTTCAGCATACGTGACTAAAGGCAACATAGAGATAATGTATTCCAGCATTTGCAATATTTTTGAAAGTGCTAGAACATATGCTAGAACATATCTCAGCACTGTCTCACTAAAATTTTATACCAGTAAACAAAGGGTGCCAACACATTTTTAAATATACAGATAATGGAATTTATGTAAATGCAATTTACCAAAATATATTATGCATTATATCTTACAGTCGACCAATATATTTTTCATATATTGCAATATATTTCATTTCCTTATGGGAACCTTTGCCATGTACTGCTTAAGGGGAACCATCGCCGTAATATTTGGCATCATGGTGCATCGTTGTTTAGATAACACATAGGCCTTCCTTGTGCAATGCCCTAAAGATAATCATTGTAAAGATAAACTGAAGCAGAAAATGTGTCATTTATTTTGATGAAATATATTGGGGAACAAACTGAACATCAGAAACACCTCAGGTGGTCACTTCCCTCCAGTGGAAGCAGAATGGTCTTTCCTATCCAGTGGAGAGCTGCAGGGACACATCTGCAGCCTCATTGCCTGCTCACTGATGCAGACAGTACTAACTTATTGACACCTGAGGAAAACCCACTACAAGGGGCCATGAACATGATGGCGCAATCTGTTGTGATAAGCCTTGGTGGTTCATCTGCTCCAGTGTGGAAAGGTAAGTATTGCCTCCTCATCCTTATATAGTGGATGTGCATTTCTCATTCTGGACATGGGGATTGTGATTTTCTAACTTTGCATCTCACTGCTGGTGGAAAAAATAAATATCTTCTGCCATTCTGTAATAATAAAAATAAAATTGTTACAGTATATGCTATCCTGCAAGAAGTATACAAAATAAGGAATATACACTACATAAAGGTAAAAATCCACATACCTGAGAGAAAAATGCAGTTTTATTAATCCTGCATGTAAAATAATGCAGCGTACTGTTCTCTTGCAGGCTATTCATTATTATTATTATTATTATTATTATTATTATTATTATTATTATTATTATTATTATTATTATTAATAATAATAATAATAATAATAATAATAATAATAATAATAATATTATTATCTCTCTCTACATATATATATATACAAACACAAACACATAATATAGACAATGTTCTTTGTAAAAACATTATTCACAATGTTAAAAAGAGATAAAAAGTTCCTCTGAAGTCACTTTTCAGAAAATTAATAACAGTAATTGTTACAAACAATCGGAGTCTTTAGCTTGACAAATTAGAGGCCACAAGTATTAATTAGCTTGGTCTTCTTGTTGATTCAGAGACCTGCAGAAGGTTTCTCCACAATTTAAAGTTACTGTGGGTTGTGCTTGCATTTCTCATTGTGCACCGATCGATCTGAACCAAACTTCAATTAGATATTTTAAGACACATCTGATGGAAAACTGGCATAATTGCCAAGGCAGTGGAACTGAAATAATTTTGGGGGATATTGGGAAATTGGGAGAGCCAGGTGACTAAAAGTTTGTGTAGCGGTATTAGATGAAAGTAGGCTGATATAAATGGTAAAAGACAAATGGTTGCAACAGTCCTGGACAGGATATCTACAGGCGTGCAATGTCACTGGATTGTGCCATCAAAACCACCAGCAGTCCAGAAAGAAGCTGAGGGATTGCAGTCACCAAGAGGTCCATGAATCAGTCTATAAACAGGTGAAATACTTTGGCCTGAACTAAACAAAAACCCACCAATTGCCAAGGCAAAAAAATAGTCTTCTCAGAAGGTGTTTTTTAATGTGAAGAGGTCACAACTGGACAACTGGATATTGGATCAATCAATCATATTGCTAGTTTCAGGTTCTATAGCTATAGCTAGATTTAAAAGGCTTATATAGCAAAAGCCCTATTTGGCAACACTTATTCTAACACTGAAATATAGTTTAGTACTGCTTTGTAACACAATGTGTCAAGGCACCCACAAAAAAGTAATGTTGTATTGTCTAGTATTATACATTATAAATAACAATAGAAAATGCATTTTGAGGAAGACAAAGCCAAGAGAACCTCTGAGGAATTACATTATGAAAATACTACAGGTGCCGCCTAATTCCCAGAGTTAAACAAAACCCCATTCATTAATGAATAGCATAACAAAAGCTGAAGCGTAACAAGGACTAGAGGTACTTGAAACACAACCGAGGAATGTTATTTATAGACAACCACCTAGAATCTTGCAGCTGCTGCCGGAGAGGCACAAATACCTTAGATGTAGATGGTCAATTAATGTAGTTATTTGCTACAATTTACACGTTTCTTTTTTTGTTGAATGTCCTGTTATTTTCTGCCAAGATTAGTCACACATCCTGTTCTGTATGTCAGTGTATGCCCTGTCCCTGTATGCTATATCCCATATACAATTAGGTCCATAAATATTTGGGCAGTGAAACAATTGTCATCAATTTTTATGGACCTAACTGTATATACTCCCTGTGAGATCAGTTCACTTAAACTGGCCAATATGCAATACCTAACGATTTTTATTTCACTGCAAAATGTCCTCTTATTTTTCTGTCTCTGAAAGTCCAAATTGCCAAATAATGTTTTTGTTAAGTTGGTGAAAGACTTTGTAGATCCAACTACAAGCCCCCTATATTGAAGGGGAAAATATTTGGTGGTTGAGAGAGGCAACAAAAACACAGGAGTATTACTGAATCTCAGTCCAGCAGTCCTTCCCTTCAAAAGGCTGTTGAACAGGTCTGGCCCAAAGTCTTTCTGTAGCAGCAGGCTACCAGAGTCCAGGAAGTCACACAAAGACCTACTTCATGATGATGCTTTTTCATTGTATTGTTATTTTCTATGCAATGCCATATCTGTGGCCAGATTACTTCCCTACAACACTTTTTGCTCTGTAGCCAAAAAGCTTTGAATACAACCTACTTAATCTTTCTCTGCAAACTGCACTTAAATATAATCCCAGGAATATATATGCTTCTTTTTCCAAAGAACATCTTGCAAAGAAAATAAGGAATAGAAAAATAGCTGTTTATTTTTTTTTAATTTGTAGCTGCAGTCAAACATCTGAAATTCAAGCCATGGTCAATCCAAAACTGCTTTAGAAGATTTAATTTTAGACCTCATTAATACCTAGTTCTAATAAACTTAAAACAGTGACACAAAAATTGCTTTGTGATGGGGGAAGTCCAGGAAGGCTGTCTGCGGAGCTGCAATCATTTCTCTGTGCTGTGAGCTTGTTACACCTAATTAGCTTACAAGTGCCCATAGCTGAGGGACTGTCTATTGAAGACTAACATCTTATTTTTTATTGTCTCTGGAGGAATGAAGTGCCGGTGCTTCAATTCAGCTGACACAAAGTGAAGAGTTAAAGCACATGAATCCATCCAAATCCTGAAATTAAAGAGCCTGCTGATTAGTCCTCAATTGGTTAGTTAATCATTTTATGCTTGTATTTTAATTTGCTTGTTCCATTTATTTGCATTACGTTTAATAATACCTTTAATTTATATATTTAAAAAAAACTTCTGCTATTCTATGAATGCTGGAAAAAGGGCTATCATTTACTGACAGGGGTTTGTCATTAATCTCCTTTAATTGTCTTTAAAGATGATTCCAATTAGTTTTTCAAGTACAATGAAAAGCAAATGTTTCCAAAGACTGTTTGCAGGCTGGCAATTATACAACACTACATAAGAGCTACATAAACAAGAAGGAGAGATGCCAACAACAAAAGGCTGAAACGGCAGCACCATCAACAACAGTGAGAGAACAATGGCACCGTGGCTGGATTTTCTCCTGGTTGTGCAACATGGTTATTTGGTCACACTTTACAATAATGAGCACTTAGTGAATTGATGTATGAATACCAGAGGAAAAACATGAATATCATATGCACTTCATCTTAGTTCTGCTGTTAATCATACGTAAAAGAGGGTAAGGGATAGGGTTTCATACTAGGTTTGGGGTAAGGGATTATATATGCTTATTCATAGGTGGGATTCATACATTCAGTCATTAAGAATTGGTGCCCATTATTGGAAAGTGTCACCATATAGTTTTTGGATAATCAATGAAATCGCATTGGCTCAACCAATGCATTAGACAGAACAAGCTTTTTCAAAACACCAGACATTCATCACAAACATGTGACCTTTTAATATCTCTTCAAGCACAACGAAACTCAAAAGGTGTCAATCTGGCAGGACATTAATACTCATCGACTTGAAGGATCACATAACTTGACCTCTAAATCAATACTGAGATTTGGATTGGAAAAGAAAAAATCTGACCTGCTCATGATAAAAAACAATCTTTGTATCTTGTCATATGAAAAATTGACTGTACAAAGACAGATAATTGATAGAAAAAAAAATGTTTTCCTTGTTGCATCTCCAGAATATGTGAGGAAAAAAGGCATCTTTAGCATAAAATTATAAAATATATAAACATCTCTGAGTACATTTTCTCTTTTGTTCTTCTCTAGCATAAAGAAGTGGCTTTAAATTCTTGAGAAGTAACAGTAAGATATCACCGTTTGTGATTCACTCTTCGAGCCCCCAGATGAATAATTATGAAGCATCTCGCAGGGCATGGGGGCATGAGCTAGTTATTAACAGGGTAATGGGAAGCAGCAAGATTAGGCAAAACACCTGCTCCAACGGCTGTAACTGTGAAACTGTAAAATCCATTTAAGTAATGGCTGCCATTTCCATCAAGTCAGAAGAAGCACTGTAATTAGTTATGGCTAATGCATTCGGTTAAAAGTTTAAAGCTAAACATGAAAACAAGGCATCTTTAGTATGTGTTGGCTCAACTAAATGCTGCATGTGCCCCAGGTTTTCTGTGCCATTGCTCTTCAGAAGTCCAGGACACAGAATTTAAATTATCTCTCTTGCTAAAAGGTTACTTCGCACAGCACAATTAATGTTGGTGTATGCTCAGGGAAATATGTATTAATACCTTTTAGGGACCAGTTGAAAACAAGACATATAAACACATAACAGAAACAGATGCTAGCTTCACACAGTAGATATTTCCATCCCAGCAAGAAGGATCAGGAAATGAATTGATCACTCAGAAAATGTACACTGCCACCTAGAGTAAAGACAGTTGCTGTGACAGATTTGACTGTTTTCCAGGGTTGGAGAAAAAGAGGATGTCACAGTTAATGCTTAGTGGTATTCATTATAATGCTGCATAATAATGGTTGGGTATTGAAACAGATTATTCTTATTCTAAAATTACCACATGCACATTTCTAAATGACTAATGGCAGCTGAAGAGATAAAAGCAGACAATGACCGACTGAACATTAGCTCAATCCATTTACTGCATACAGGATGAGATCATCTCTGGCTTCGTCAATAATATACCCACCCTACACTGTTGTAGGCTCCTAAGGCACATTTACAATCTCTGTGCATGTGGGTCAAATCCAGCCAAATTGTCAGCTAATTCATATAAATGCTTTAACCTCCCTTTCCTAGGATGTTTTTATTGGTGTTTTTGTGGGATCATCAAGGGATCATTATAAATGAAAAAGACAGCTTTTTAAAGATTTGCAATCGTGTACATGTACCTAGTGTTTGAACATTATTCTTCAGGAGGTCACAGAATCAATTCCATGTCTCATATATGTAGAAAATAATGGGGATCAGCAAGGTCAACCTGAAGACTTTAGGCATGACCATATATTCTGTTCAATTCTCTTCAGACTGGGGTTATGAAACTTGTGAATTGTGAATTGAAATGCTTTCAATACAGGCAGCATTATGATTTATTTATTTTGTTGTACACCTATGTGATTAAGTAGGTGCTACTGCTCCTGTACTGTAGAGGTATGCATTGAGCTCATTATCTTTTGGTTTAACTGCATGAAATAAGAATGAAAAATGTTGTAAATAGTAAAGTGTCATTTCGCAACCAAGGCAAAAATAAATTATCTTTAATTCTCTGCTCATTAAGGATCCCATTTTTTAGAACAAATGATTTGCTTTCCTAGCACATTGCTGCAAATGAGAATCCTTAGTCAATCAGCCTCAGTTAAAGGGATTAAAAGGTACCAATATACAAACAAATTAAAAGGCATTATCAAATTAAAAGGCATTATCAAATTAACGTCATGGAAAGTAATTGGCTTGTGATTAGATCTGGGTTGGAGTGTTAAAGGAGGTCATAAACATCGGCAAAAACATCATCCAATGACAAGTACCTGAGAAGTCAAGCATTAGGGTTAGATATAGTTTTGTACTGTGAGCAGTCATCAAGGAAAAGAAAGATCTATGTGAAGCCACTTAGTGAGTTCACTAGACAGTACGATGACCCCATCTACTGAAGCAATATAGGAACTACACTGGAAAAACACACATTATGCATAAATACAGCACATTTGTGTATTTCAACTGTATATAGCAAAAAATACATAGTCTTTCCTATATACAGACTGTCGTACACCTATTTCAAAAGGACATTTATAAACGTCTTTTTAAATAATGGATAAAGCAATGCCTTCTGATTAAAGAAATTAGTGTCACAGAAAAAATGCTATGTTCTGCATTTAGAAAGCAAAGTCAACACAAATTAAGAATTCATGTTCAACAATTAAAGAAGGACTGGGGGAAATCAGATCGACAAACATCCATGTCTGGAAATAAAAGCCTGGAGTCCATTACACTGCAATGGAAAAACCTGTGCAAGTAATTATTGTATTAGTCTAATTTTCAGTAAACATTCGACTGATCCAGTACCAGGCATTTATAAATCATAAAGGTTCAGTGATGTTAAGTGCATCTATGTGTCCTAAGATACAGCAAATGAGGCTCAGGTCAACTAGTCGAAAACAAATGCCAGATAGAAACAAAAAAATAAAATGTCTGTCATTAAATAAGGAGTTTGGGCATTCATTCCTCATGAATTCCAATAGTACAACACAGGAAAATCAATGTAAGTCTTGTGAACTCAGATGAAATTCATTTGTAATTCAAGCATGTGAATTCGTAATGATTTAAAGGCTTTTATTCATATGGAATTCATTATCAATAAATGTAGTAGATCATACACCGATCAGCCATAACATTATGACCACTGACAGGTGAAGTGAGTAACACTGATAATCTCGTTATCATGGCACCTGTCAGTGGGTGGGATATATTAGGCAGCAAGTGAACATTTTGTCCTCAAAGTTGATGTGTTAGAAGCAGGAAAAATGGGCAAGCGTAAGGATCTGAGCGACTTTGACAAGGGCCAAATTGTGATGGCTAGACGACTAAGTAAAAGCATCTCCAAAACTGCAGCTCTTGTGGGGTGTTACCGGTCTGCAGTGGTCAGTACCTATCAAAAGTGGTCCAAGGAAGGAAAAGCGGTGAACCGGCGAGTCATGGGCGGCCAAGGCTCATTGATGCACGTGGGGAGCGAAGGCTGGCCCTTGTGGTCCGATCCAACAGACGAGCTACTGTAGCTCAAATTGCTGAAAAAGTGAATGCTGGTTCTAATAGAAAGGTGTCAGAACACACAGTGCATCGCAGTTTGTTGTGTATGGGGCTACGTAGCCGCAGACCAGTCAGGGTGCCCATGCTGACCCCTGTCCACTGCCGAAAGCGCCTACAATGGGCACATGAGCATCAGAACTGGACCACGGAGCAATGGAAGAAGGTGGCCTGGTCTGATCTGAAAGGATCTGCTGCTAACGTCTTGGTGCCAGATACCACAGCACACCTTCAGAGGTCAAGTGGAGTCCATGCCTCGACGGGTCAGGGCTGTTTTGGTGGCAAAAGGGGGACCTACACAATATTAGGCAGGTGGTCATAATGTTATGGCTGATCGGTGTATATATATATATATATATATATATATATCATGTCTTCACACACTGTTGGAATTCATGAGGAATTAATGCCCATTATTGTACCGATTTTCTTTTTTTTTCATTATCATGTTATTTCAATCATGTTAATGTATTAATTTATGTAAATACAGCAAAATTCTGAATAAAATACATACATATAATTATACAAAAGTTCAGATTAAGTGCTGAACACTGACAGCAGTCTCAAATAAGTGAAGAAATGGGCACTTGTAGAGCCATTTAAAGTAGAGAAACTTACTCAGGGATTACATTTATTGTACATTTAAATGTATTGATCAAGTAGTGTCTCATTTGGACAACATATACTGTCCTTTTGAATTACAAATAAATATAAATCTGTTAAATCTGTTAATCTGTTAATTAAGGAAGATTATACATTTCTTCCTTTAGTATATTATTTTTGTCTGTAAAAAAATTCTCATTCACAGAAGATAAATATTTTTCAAACCCTTTTTAAAAACTGTTTGAAATGGGTATTCTGAGAATACTTTTGATTTTGAACATCATTGTTTAAATGTACATTTGTTAGTTTAGCTGTTCATTAACTCAAGATTAATTACCCTCTTGAAGGGAAACACATAGAGGTATTAACACCTACACGCACTACCTCCAGAGTCTGCTTGCATGAAATATGCATGTCTGCACTGTGGCAACTATAATGTGATGTGCTTATAAACTAATCAGATTTGACAGGCCCCTTCCAGAGATATGTAGTGCCTGTGCTGTTCAACGTTCACTCCCTAATTAATTATTTTGTTAAATGCAAAATAAACTCCTCCCACAGATTGTATTTGAAGTTGATGATCTTTGACCACTTGGAGTCCAAATCAGAGAATTAACAGACTGGGCAGAAAAACATAATTTCACATTAAAGCAGAACTGTAATGTTAGTTATAGTCTCAGATGTAGCAGTGCTAGCTCTAGAAGGAAGCAGTGCTGGTGGTTTTATGGTGTCTTAAGGAGTGATCCATATGCAATCTGACTCTTTTATGGGGGCCTAAGAAAACCCTAAATCTAGGAGACTGCAGGATAAATCTGGTGGTGGGGGTGGAGCACTGCTCAGTTATGATAACAGCTATATGGTTTGATCACACTAATCTCCTCTGGTGAATGTTTTGAGTCCCGGACAGTTCTTCCAAGCAATCAACCAATCACACCAGGATGCCCCAAATGTTATTTTCTGTCTCACTAACACTGTCTCTCCAGCTTCCAGCTCCTCTACCCACCAATCCTAAAACACTCACAACCTACTCAGACCAGCAAACCAGTTTACCTATGATTGGAGTGTTTCCACTTGGCAAGCGTACAGGCCACACCGAGGATGCTTTGCACTTTCTCAGGGCCATGTTAGTCCACTGTAGGATCCCCCTCTATATCCCTAATTTCACAAGGGTGGATATTCAATCCAAGTTGAAAATAATCCTTTCCTCCTGATAAATAATCCATCTCGAACCTCCTTGTATTCTTGTTACCTGCCTTGGGCTAGATGTTCATCCTGCTTTCCATGTTCATACTCTTTCGAACCTGTAGGACTTGTATGCTTTCCATTTGTATTACACATCATTTGAGATACTTCCATGTCCAGTTTATAATCCATTTTAACTGCAGCGGATGCTTGATACTGGTGCGGACACCTTTCACAGGTACCATTAATGTGCCACAAAATTAACACACCCACCCTTAGGTTGGCCATTAACCATCTGAAAGAGCGATTAGGCATTGTTGTCTGCTCTTGGAGCCCATGGTTGGCTGAATGTAGCTATGCTCTGACAGGATCATTGGACCATTGGTCAAAACTCCTCTGGTCTATGGCAATTTCCTGTATATAATGATTTTATCTATTTAGAGTATACAAGGTACCCAATTTTTATTTATTACAAATGACAGCTCAAACAAGCAATTCAAACACTTGAGAGGACTTTTAAAATATTGCCTTCTATAAGCCTAGAATGACGCCTTAATATAATGTCAGTTTGAAATCCTGCTCAGGCCAGCTTTGACATTAAAGGCCAGTCTTCATCGAAGCCGGCACCGAGCGCGTTCACAGTGTATGTAGATATCCGTTTCCTAAAACCAGAACTGCACCCTTTGGGGTCAGCGCCACAGCAACTGCATTCTGTTCCTAACATTTCTGCACATTGTAAGTGATAGGATGGGTTAAATTCTTTAGTGTGTGGCCTAAATAATTGAAAGTAAACTGAGCTGTCTAAATTCTTCTGCAACTTAAATTATTTAGAACATTAATGTTTCCTGTTGAGTGCTCTTGTGGTCTCATTATGCGTCTCAATCTGCTTGAAAGAAATTTGCTTTAATTCCATAATGCACACAAGCGTCTAAAAATAAAATATGAACTGATACTGTTTTTTTCTGAAGATTAATAGGATATAGTGTATCACTGGCACCAGAACCATTTCTTCGTATTTTCGCACAGCAAGATCGTTTGCAGTCTCTCTCTGCTTCATTATGTAAAAGCCAGGCTTCCGGAGTTGCATAAATCTCTGTCACAGTTTCCCAGCTCCATCCATATTGCGGTTTATGTAGACTTCTCTTCCATTTTAAGGAGAGAAAATAAAAACTGTTATGAATGGTAACAATATCAAAAATTAAACACAAACAATTCTACCTTGCTGTTGTGATTGTATCTAATGACTGTATAATAATATGATGCTCCTCCATAATACAACTTAATATATTGACATAGCGTATGGACTGGTAGCATATGACAGCGTTGTGTCCGTTCAAGTTAGAATATTTCTACTTTCAATATTGTCTTGTAAGGTAAAAAATGTTTCTCTGAATTTCGAGTGTTGTAAGAATCTAAATTGCATGATTAATTACTGCAATTAAAGTATTCAGTTTGTTGGTCTGAAATCTGCTCAACAATTCCACCTGCGAATTTGATTATTGAGTTTGAATTGGAATGTTTGTTTTAATTTACCCGATAAAACAAAGGAGGTACAGCACAGCAAAAACACAAAGGAGTTCTGGTTTCAAAATGCAATGCCATCACTAAAGAGTTGCAAAAGAGATTGTATTGATGGACATTTACTATGGCTTGGATTAACTATAAAGTGTAATCAATCAGCATGATTTGCAAATATTGTGGCACTTTTTAATTAGACAAATCAGAAACGTAGCCTTGAATGGCATTACATTCATATGCAATCTCATTAAAGATAGCCCTTTTAATCTCAGTGTCTGGCCATTTGTAGTGCCATTAACACTCCTACAGAAAAGCAATAATCAATAAAGCAATAAAGTTTCGTCAGCAGTTTCTTACAAATCCAGCATGAAATATCTTGTCAATACTCTCCAGACTCTTCTTTTTTACATGATCAAATCAATTATAAAAAGGAATGGCAAAATCCAATGTAAGAAACCTAAATAACAATGTGAATAGTAACAGGGAGACAGCAGCAGCTCATATAAATTAATTCAAACTGTTCTTTAATTCAGTGACCCATTTCCAACACATCTTGAAAACATTGGATCAACATCTGTGCAGTAAATCAAATCTTTCGACATAAACAAAAAAATAAAAAGCTTTGTTGGGATTTTTGGGTATTTGTAGGTAAACTGGTCTGGTTATTCTTCATTCAATTCACAGATCTGTCAAAAAAATAATCTTGCTGCCCCACTGAAATGGTGACATTTTGCTTTAATAGCTTGTCAATGGGTCCTGCAGTGATTTATGGGATCCCCATAATGATCTTTCAATCCCTTTGAAACCCTCTCTCATCATTACCACCCAGTGTGTAAACTCCACAATTCCAGGTACTAGATAATATTTCTGTTAATTTACCTGGCCACTGAATGTGACTTAGTGCAACAATAATTGATTGGTCATATTAGCTGAGCGTTCACAAAACAATGCTCTTCATATTGACTCCTGTCTGTTTGCTCAGAGCTGTCATCAAACATCATGTCCACATCGACTGCTGATTTAAGCATTTCTGCAAACACATAGTTGCCAGATTTCTCAGTGTTTTTGGCAACAGTTTGTTTTCTGCATTGCAGTCCTTGGAAAACAGAGAATCAATGTATGTGGAGGCTTCTTTGAAGAGTACTTCATTTAAATGTTACCTTATCTGTTGCCAAACTGAATGCAAGACAGAGACCAGTGTAACATTTCCCAGGTCCTAATACCACTACTGTAATTCCACTGGTCTCCGGTTACATTGAACTTACAGCTCTGCAAAACTTAATTAAAAGCAATAGGTAAGAGACATGTATTTACCTGTTTCTTTATTGAAAGCAGGTGTGTTTCATTAGATGCATTATTGCATTTACAATGTTTTTTTTAGGGGCAGACACACATATGTATACAAAATTACAAATACAGTAACAAATCATAACAAAGGAAAAATGCAATGTCAATATTTATGTTACACAGTTACATAACGGCACTATACATCTTTGTAAAGAGCTACTGAATAGCCTTACTTTACACCACTATAGGGTATCTGCCCAGTACGAGTCTCCTGTTCAAAATACTGAGCCTCTGGCGACAATGTACTGATGATTACTAGAGAGAAAGGAAGCATAGTCATATCAAACAGTGGCACAGTCAATAAATACATTCAGCACTTGACATGAATGTACCATCCCTACACATGTTAAAATCATACCTATCAGAAGTGATCAAATTCCTTATCTCAGTCCTTTCCCTGACTCTGCCCAAATTATAGCCCTTTCACTCAATGAATCTTTATTGCATATTGAATCTTTGTTGCTGTTCAAAGTGATTCTGAGTCGTTATTTTAGTCTGAGGCAGGCTGAAATTCAGTCAGTGTTGTGAGCGCCATAAAATTAGGGGATTGGCACAACAATATATCTGTATCCACTGTGGTGGAAGAACAACCCAACAAATGTTTTCTAACAAACATTTTAAAAATATAAATGTCCATTGTGAAGCTAAACAATTTGAAAGCAACTTTACAATGTATTGAAATTCCTCAACAAAAAAAAAACTATTTATAGTATTATTTTCTTTTTAACACTTGACTGAAGAAAATGGAACATACATGTCTATGGGGTGCCAAATGTAAAACAAGTTTTTTTGGTTTTTTTTGCATGTATCATATTTTACCAGTTAAAAAAAAGTATATGTTTTTCCACATTTATACAAATTTAAATTTTTTAAATAATGCTTACTCTCTGTTTTGAAAAATACATATTTGCAGTTTAAATCCTAAATCTGGGTTTTTCAAAATAAATATTTAGCTAACATGCAGTCCTGCCTATTTCCCACCCATATGTTTTACATCAGCCCAGTGGAGGTGTGGATTGTGGCTAAACTCTATAATCTGAGCTGCGTTCTCATGCATTGAATGGGTCATCGGGTTGTCTGATTGTGTTTGCATGATGCGGTCAGTGGACCTAGAGGTCACTGATGCACTCAGCAGTCCAGTAAAAACATTCCCCCACTGCTCAGTGAAGGCTGATGTACTACAGATGGGTGGGACTCATTCACATACTATCTAAATATGTATTTAGCGAAACTCAGATCTGAGATTCAGATGTAGATTTAAGCTAAACATTTATTTCAAACCTAAATAGTTTGTGAGTTCAAGATTTAGGATTGAGTTGAATATTTAGTCAAACAACAAATACTTATTCTTCAGAAACACAGATTTAGCATGTATTTTAGTATGTAATGAAAAACTCTAAATATTTATACATGTGGAAAAAAGGCATAATTTGTTATTAAATCATGAAAAACACACAAGATTTAAATAAAATCTGTGAAAAAGACACATGAAAACACACTGCATTGTTTTATATTTGGTGCCCCATACAGTTCATATTCTGCAATTAGTGTCCATTCCATTTGAATTAGGAAGTGACAGACAAGAATACATTACTAATATGTTTCTTTTAACTTTTTAGAACATCGAGGCTTGGGACATTTCCAGGTGCGGTTTAGGTTGTAGCAAGGTGGCACAAGGTGTTTGATTTATAAAGTTATTGTTTCACTCTGGTTTTGTTCTGAGGACACAATGTCTGCACAAGCAAAATGTCTAATAGGGCTAATTATTCATGTTGAAGCTGAGCACAAATAATCATACAGCTAATTTATTAAACAATGTACAAAATGAATTAGCATTTTCATTATTGAAGCTGTTTCCAAGTTTCAAAACCATGACGTGATCAGTAAAATAATCCTTGCTATTTATAAAATGTTTCACCAACCTCCTGTGCACGATTTACTTCCCCCTGATATCAGTGCCATGTATATGTTAATATCTATGTAGCATACATATGAAAATGTACTCAGTTATGTTTTCAGCTATGCTAAGAACTGAATACAGGACTGCAAATGAACCTTATAAATAGCATGGAGTGAATGTACACCCATGGTACAGTGCAATATGAAGGGGCGCAGACATGGAAGGTTCCTGGTCGTGTGTTTAGTGAGTACAGCTCTTACAGGGCTGGAGTCCGTTCTCGTTACACAAACTGCATTTGAGAGCTTTGAAGGAATCTGTAAAGCAGTTGCGGAAGACCGACATCTTGCTCCCATGGCACATTGAACAAGGGACGAAAGCAAAGCCCCCACAGCTCGCGCACTCCTGGGGGTGCTGCACTTTCTGAAAAAACAAGCGTACAATAAGCATTAACATCCACTGATAAGCAGCCTAAACCACAAATAAAACCAAAGACAATAGTATAAAATACAGCTGTATAAATAATTCACAATGCAATCGTAGAATATGGCTTTATATATTATTATTACATTGTATTTCACATGACAGACAGCATTATTGATATAGTCATTCAGTTATAATCCACAGTGAGAACATGCTCGTGGTGGTATTATTTCATTTTTTTATGTTTGTTTGTTTTATTTGATAATTTGTTTCTTCATCCAGACTGTTTAGCATTTATCATCCAAAACTGTTAAACTCAGAGGGCTGGCTTCAGATTTAGTGATGTGAGAGAACCCGAGCTACAAGAAAATTCAATGTACTTCCATTGAGCCTGATATCTTTTCATATTCATAAAGCACCAAAAGCACGGCTTTAAAATGCGATAAAATATACATGAACATTAATATTCTAAGAGATTACTGTTGACATTAATTAGATTTATAATCTCCTTGAAGGAATCTTGTCTTTGCTATACATTTCTGGACTCATTCACTCCTCTGACTCCTCCGTAATCGTGCTGCTTTTCTATTATTGTTTTCAAATGATGTTTTGTGAAAGTATTATCAATCACATATGAGAAACCATCGAATCACAGAGCAGCATCTCCAAACATCCCTATACCTCTTATCTTATGTAGAAATGTCATCCCATGCATAGAATTATCAGGGTTTAAAAATAATTCAGTTGCCAGCGAGTGGTGCAAGTTTCACAGGATGCACATTTGTTTTTAATCATTTTGATACATTTAACCAGCATGAAAGGACAATACAGATCGGCTACTATAGGTCAGTTACAGCAGATCCTGGACCAAAACATTTTTAGACAAAGAGGGGGTTGATTGTTACATTACGCAAAACTAAATGTGAATATGTAATTTCACTCAGTGCAGACAGAACTCAAACTTGTGGTTATGTTGACATCCACATGACCTTTTTACTTCTATACCATGGTAAACAAAATGAGCTATCCCATTTTTGTGCAAGCTTTAGAAACAGACCACCTGCCACCATTTTTTGGCATGTTTTTGTACATTACAGGTGGAAAAGGCAACAGTATCAGATCGCTTGCTGTGCCTGTCAGGCATGCAGATTTTCACTTGTGAGTGCTATGTCCTCCCCGGTGTGTATTAACAAATTGGTTGTATACAGATTTGACGTACCCCATTTATTATTAATGTACTGTTATTGATGCACATTTATAATTTACTGTGTTCACTGATGCAATCTTGATACCATTTTGAGCTTTTCTGATCCAGCCATACTGAAAAGGGGTTTTGGCACCATCTCTCTGCCTTAGTAATGGCTCCTGGGCAGAGTGTTGCTTTCTCTCAGTCTGTTTGTAAGCATCTGATTATTTTGATATATTACTCTTTCTGTTTCCAAGCAGGTCCCAGGGGTAAAAGGCAAGTGCATTACGTTAATCACCAGCACACTATATCAATCACAATGCTTCAGAATTATTTCACAATTAAATATTCTTGTCTAAACTGACTTTATAAATTATAGTGAAGGTGGTGAATACAAATCAAGTGTTCATTATACCTTTGTGGCAGATTCCACTAAATGTATTTGTGTGATGGATTATTAGAAGAGGGAGAGGATTCTATCAAATACCTAATCGACAATACACAACTGAGTGCAGTGCAGCCACATAGTTGGAGCTCACAGATAAATGCAAGGTCTGAAGAGACAGGATGACCCTTTCAGGACAGTGCAATTAAAGCATCAGCTCTAGCAGACTGTTCAGTGGTTTGTCAGATATTGAAATTAAACAGTCTCAGAGAATATATAGTGTTGCAGGCTATATAGTGTAAATGTTGACCAATATTTAGTGTTACACTGAAAAGCCCCATGGCTAATCCACATACAACAACACATATTTTAATCATGTCGTTAATTAAGATTGAATGAGAAATCAGTACTTATTGTCATTTCAATTTTCCTAATACCCGGATGTAAATTACTGTGTATCTTCTATAAAAGAAACACGTATTCAAAACTTAAGAACAGAGTCAAATGACCCATGTTTTCAAACAAGACTCTCCTGGTCTGCGGTAAGATAAGCAGCAGGAAAATTGTATATTAAAGATGAGAATGTTATTAAATATTCTGCTTATTTTTCTCCATTTACATTTCTTAAACCCATTATTTCCCATATTAATATCAAAAACTAATATTTTATTTTGCTGTTCTTTAATTACTTATGTATGATGTAACTGGAGCAAATTACAATAATGAAAAGACAAATTATTACTTTGTTCTGGGCAGCACACTGCTGATGACATTATGATCATACACTGCTCAAGAGCAAACTGTAGACAATAAAACACACAAAATAAAGGTTATCTTTCAAGTCAGAAGCACTGCCCAAGGGGGAGGGGTTTCAGTGCACTTTGGAACCCAATCGAAACATCTCTATATCAAAGGAACTTCCTCTTTTGCCATTTCCCCTTTGGAACATCAAGCCGTGAGAGCTCTCTGTGTGTTTGTTTACAACCCAAACTTGGGCTTTCGGTTGGCTGGCTACACAAATAGTGCTGTTCACCCACTGATTCACCACATTTGTCTGCCTACATTTTTTAGTTATTTATTAGTTATTAACTAACACCATTCTGTGCCGTCAGCCCCCCGGAGGTCCGGCTGCGCTTCGGTTTCAGTTTCGGTTTTATAATACATCATGCAGGGCTTATCTAGTCATTTTAATATAATTATTGTGAAATATTATTTACAGACTAGTTGCTGTGTTGGTTTTTGTCCATAGGGCTTTTCCTCCATAGCGATACATCCTCTGGATACACAGTGTTCTATCCGGCAGCAAGGTTTGGTTTCGGTGCAGTTGTGCAGTTGCCCCAGTTGTTGGCCAGTGTAGCGTTGCCAGGTGGAGACGCGCTTACAGTGCTCAGTCCCGCTAGGCGCTCCACCTTGTCATGAGGGTGTCCCAGTTGCTGTGTGCCTCCGGTGCCTGCACTGATCGGTGCCACCGTTGCACGCTCCTGCCAACGCACTGTGTGGCACTCACATCAGAGCATGGAGAGACTCTGCTCCTCCTCCGCTCGGCCCCCGCTGTTGCGCTGCTTGTGGCCATCGAACCTTGTCCCCCCCACCTGGACATGAGAGGTCATCTGCCCTGTCTGTTTGCTGACCATAGGCACAGTTACAATTTGGACCCCGACTTTGCTACGGCATGCCTCAGGTCCCAGTCACGTACAAAACGCTGCCGCCATCGCTGCCACATCCTAAGAGCCTCCACATTAGTGAGCAACAGTAGGGGCTCAGTGGATCAGAGTTCCACCTCTGCCTGAGCCACCGTCTCCTCCTCCAGACCAGCAGCCTCGCAGGCAGCCACGAATGATGCAGCTGCTACTCCAGCTGCACCTGCCGTTTTTGCTGTGCACACTCCCATGCAGGCAGCAGAGTGAAGAAGGAGACCATTGGAGCGGCACCTCCAGGCCCCCTCCTCTTCCTCGCTCCAGGCGCCGGCCTCCACCTTATCAAAGATGGAGCCCAAGCGGCCGGCCTCCGCAGCACAGTGCTCATTTACACAACCACACAGGGCTTGTCTTGTTAGGCCACCCTTGTGTATAGTCAGTGCTGTTTCAGTGGAGGCCACCCGGGCTGGCCCTGTGCAGCCCGCTGCTCACGTTGTCACGGATGTGCGTGTGTGTTACTCTGCTACCCCATTGTATACAATTCACTGAGCCCTGTAATAAGCAGAGGGCATGGAGCTGGTCTCCCCTTGCCCCACTTTTTGTATACTCCTTGGTTACAACACAGTAGAGCTCGCTGTCTCCTTGTTGCGCTGGTCAGGCCAGAGGGGGCTGCTCCTGTGGTAAGCGAGAGCGCATGAGCTCGGCTCCTGTTGCCCCACTTCCTTATTTAGCCTTGCTGTCACAATAGAGCTTGCCGTCACTCCTCTCCTAACTGTGCTACTGAGCAGGATGTGACTTCTCCTGTGGTGGGTGAGGGCACAAGAACCTGTATGTTGCTGCCCCACCTTGTATATTGGCTCCTTCTTTTAACACAGTAGAGCTTACCGTCATCTCGCTCCTTGCTGTGCTGGTCAGGCCGGGGGTAGCTGCTCCTGTGGTAAGCGAGGGTGCATGAGCTCGGCTCCTGTTGCCCCACTTCCTTATTTAACTTTGCTGTCACAGTAGAGCTTGCTGTCACTCCTCTCCTAGCTGTGCTGCTTGAGCAGGAGGTGACTGCTCCTGAGCTTCTCTTGTTGCTCCACTTTGTATACTATTACACAGTAGAGCTACTATCGCCCCACCCCTAGCTGCTAGTTGTCAGAAGTGCTCCTGTGTTCAGTGGAGGGTACACGAGCAGATCTCCTGTCAACCCCGCTCTGTATATGGTCTTAGTATTGTTGAAGATGAGGGTAGAGGTGCTATTGACCTCCCCTGTCAGCATTACTGTTCCCAGTAGGGCGACCAGAATGTTTTCCAATGGGGCCCCCGTGGACATGGCGGGGGGACCGATGCACTGTGTCATGTGTGATCGTGCTGTCTACTCTATAGACCAACCCAACTCAGGCCTGCTCCAGCTCTGGGCCTGGCCCCTGAGTGGGATCGCTTGATAGCCTGGGGTCTGTCAGACACGGTAATAGCCACCATTCAGTCGGAGAAAGCTCCCTCTACAAGGTCGCAGTATTCCTACCGTTGGCGGACGTTTTGCACCTGGTGCCAAGACATGGGTTAATTGCCAGTTAATTGCCCCACCGGGGTCATATTACAATTTTTTTACAAGAGCTGTTGGACCAGGGCAAGTCCCTTCCACGCTCAAAGTTTATCTGGCGGCCATCTCCGCATGTCATGTCCGGATTGATGGCGAGCCCCATGGTCTCATTTCCTGGCTGTGCAGTTTTCTGAAGGGAGCTCGACGGCTGCGGCCTCCTCTCACCCTTCACTGCCCACATGGTGCCTTGATGTAGTGCTGGATGCACTTTCCCAAGCCCCATTTGAGCCTCTGAACTCACTAAGCTAGGGCACTTAAGACAGAGTTTTTCCTGGCAATCCCCACTGCAAAAGCGTGTGCAAGTTACATGCCCTGTCCATACACCCATTGTGTGTACGTTTAACGGCCTAACGCTGTGTTCCTCCCAAAAGTGCTGTCTCCATTACATGTCAACAGGCCTGTTGAGTTGATGGCTTGCCATGCTCCTCCCTTCTCTTCAGAGCAGGTGAGTCGGCTTCACCTGCTCCGCCCTGTGCGGGCCCTTGGGTGCTATTTGGACCGCACTAAGGACATTCAGAGCTCAGACTAACTGTTTGTGTCCTATGGAGAGTGCACACAGGCCCAAGCGCTTTCAAAACTGCGTGTCTTGCGTCGGATTGTGCACACCATTACCATGGCCTACGAGTCCACCAGGACCCCAGTGCCTGAACACCTGGTGGCCCACTCTACTCGGGATGTTGCCACATCGTGGGCCCTTTTTCAAGGAGCCCCCTTGGCAGACATTTGTGTGGCTGCAGCTTGGGCTTCGCTGCTCACATTTGTCCAATTCGACAGGTTGGACATGACAGACCCTTCCATTGGGAACCTGGTATTGGCTTCAGTCAAGCCCCAGTAGCCTGCGGGCTCTGGCTCCTGGTCTCTATTCCCAGTCTGCCCCTGTTAACGCATCCTGGATGGAGCTAGTTTGAACCGTGTTTTCCCTTCCTACCGGACTATGCCAAGTCGAACACCAATGGGAGCTGCTCCTGGGCTTGCTGACTTGCCTGTCAATGTGTTTCCAGGGTCTGTCACGCGGCCTCCAGGTACGTTGCCTCATGAGCCCGCCCGGTATATTATTGCATTGTGTTGCGGAGGTGCATGCGTCTTGCCTGTACCCCGCTGTGTACATACTATGTGTAGTATGTTCACAGTATGTCCATTTCCCAAAATAAAAATGTATGAAAAAGAAAACATATGAGCGATATGTACCTCAATTTTGGTGAGAAGATCCTGAAGTTCACCAGATTCATTCATTCCCAGAATTGTGTCTGCACCCTGTTAGGCAGCAAACAAGAAAAGTTTTCAAAACTTACATTTCTCACCATTCTTGCAAAAGGAGTAGTTAAGACATGTTGTTTACTTAAATGGCAGATGTATAAAAATATAAAGCACTCTGGATTTAAGAACTTGGAATACATAATCCTAGTGCTCTACATTCACGTGTGATTCTCTTACTTTACTTGGATTCTTCACTGATATAATATGAGTCTTCATAATTTGCTGACTCCTCATACTTTGCTTGCCACTCCAAACTTATTATATCTGCATATTGTGTTTACCATAAAATAATGATTAAAAAATGTTCCCACAGGTTTGGAAAATTGAAAGAAGCTGAATGGGTTTATTATAAGCCTTGACCATTTTTAACAGCATGTAAATCTAAATACCTGAGTCTAGTATCCAACTGTATGCAAAAAATGAGTGGGATATCTCACTTCCAATATTCTGTTGGATATTGTTTTTATGCTGTTAACAAAATGTAATTTATCTTCAGAATATTAAATTTTCCAGATGGTAGAGAAACTATCTTTATAGTTCTCTGTATTTATAGCTATATAAATGCCTATACATCTTTCTATGGTTGACAGTTAATGAATTTACAATGAACTGAAAACCCATTTAGTTCCATATTCTAAATGACTGGGGATTCCAGAAATCATATAAGCAGAGTAGGATCTCATCAATCCAGTTATGCCTTACCTTTGTAATATGGAAAAATATAGTAGCTTGATATAGAATATACAAACAAATACAAACAAAAGAAGTCTTACTCCGAGATAATGTCCATCGATGAAGACCACTGGAAGTGAAGGAGGTTCCGACACCCTCTTACACCTCTCCTCCAGCTCCGTTCCAAACTTGTTGTTTAGAGCAATGTTTTTCTCTACAAACTTTACCCTGTGGTTCTGGAATATCTTTCTCACCAGCTCACACCTTTCAAAAGTTGTTCTCACCACCCGGAAACTGGTAGTATAAATCACTATTGTTCCAAATTCCAGCGTGAATGTTGGCTGAAAAAAAAAAGTATATTTTATTATTAGTGTCCAATGAAAGATAGTAAAACTTAAATGTAATCTTAAAGCCATTGCTGATTTTTCCAGTTATACCTAATTACACCTTACCATAACCTTAGCCCATCCTTCAATCCCATTGAATCCAATTAAGTTTATTAAGTAAATAAAGATGTGACACAGGGTTGGGGTTCATCTTAACAGTTAATGTTAACTTCATGTCAGATTGGGTGAGATAAAAAAAAACATTCTTGTTACACTATGTGACATTTAATCTTCATATTACATTGAGTATTACTTATGGAAGTGTGCCTCCTGGGAATAATATTTTAAATAATTATTTAATTGTGCAGTGCTTCCTTTGAAGGCAAAGCGTTTGAGTATTGTGTCCTTTTGTTTAACATGCCATTCACTCCTCGTACTTTCTCCAAGTGCATGGATGTTGTGCTGATCCCTGTAGAATCTGAGGGTCTGAGTCTTGAATTATCTAGACCACTGGCTGGTTTGTGTGCACACTCCAGGGAGCGCTTCCAGACCTACATGGCTCTGGTGCTTCACCACCTCTGCAAGTTGGGCCTGCATGTCAACTGAGAGAAGAGTTGTCTCCTGTTAACACAACAGGTGCAGTTCCTTGGACTATGACTCGATTCAGTTGCCATATCTGCCTCACTGTCCCCAGAGAGAATGTATTTGATCCATGCTTGTCTCTCTTTTGACTGACAGAGAGCGTATCGGTGAAACTTTGTCAGAGAATTCTGGGCCTATAGCAGCGTCATCGCTAACCCTGCCCTCAGTATGAACCATTGCAGGCATTGTTTGGTGCTCTGTGACGCAACTTCTTGTGCTCACTTTGCTGTTACACTTCAGCCTAACCCTGCATTTCTCCTGAACTTTCTCTTCTCCTTTCATGGAAACAGATCGGTGGAGTTGATGGCATTCCATCCTCCTCCAGGATCCCACTTTGTTTTCATTATCAATGTGAGGTTCCCTGTTGGTTCCCTGCCCCCCTTTATAGTATTGTTTATTGTGCTTTAGTCAAGGTCTCATCTCCTTGCAGACTGTTGCCTTCAGTTTTGCTGCTGGCCTCCCTCATGATGGCTTGATATATGGTATCCCATTCCTGCTGGGTAGTACTCTCGATTAGAAAGATAACACTACTACGAGGTCAAGTGTTTGCCTTTCGAGCTTTGACACAAAAAGGTTTAGTTGCTTTACTAGTTAAAGCAGGCAGAGAATGGGTCTGCCTGAGTGACAGTGTCTGCCTGGGTCGGCCTATAGGCAGCTCTATTAGGCAATGTCGTTAGGCACTGTCCCCTCCCCCTTTGGGTCCTGCTTTTCAGATATCCTGGGGTGCTTTTGCAACCTATCATAACAGTGTATTCATGGATGCCATTTTAAGTCCTCTTCAATTAATTATTTATCAATACACAAATCAGTTGCACTTCAAAGGAAACTAATAAAAAACTCCACTGTGGAAAAGCTTAAAAAATCTTTAATCAGTTACACACATCTGTATTTATATTGATTTTGAAAACAGGTCTAATATAATATAACAGCAGATAAATGTATAATGCTTTATATAATGTTTATTTAATGGCTGAGAGGTATATTTTATTCTGTTCTCAGTTTTACCCATGGGATCTAAAGCATTTATAAGTACAAAATATATTTTAATTAAAACACTTTACATTACAGTAAGTTAACAACAAACTAACAAACACTGTATTTTTTTATTTTTTTATTCTATATCAATGAAGACAATATAAGAACATAGTCTTCTGTTTTGGAATAATACAAAAACTTTTTCACTGTCTAGTGTTATATTGAGAACAATGTGTTTATTTTTTTTTAAGCATAACATCTGAATCAAAGTGAACATTTATAAGTATCAACCCATACCAGATACTCAATGGTTTTTGGGCACATTGCAGCACTTTGCTAAGAATAAATACTGGACAATTGTGACAATGTCTTGGGTAAAGGCAACCGATAGTAAATACATGTAATAACTGATATTGAAATTATACATCTCTCAAAATGCACAGAACTATATGACATTTACACATGAGTAAATCAGTCACTTTTCGAAAACATTTTGAAAAGATTAATACATTTTATGACACCATCCTGTGAGACTATGTTCCCTCAAGACAATATAAACCTATAAAGGTGCATCCCTTTATATCCCCTTAATATCTTAATCAGTCCTTTAATAACAAGTATGAAAGCATGGTAGCCTCTTAAGAACCAAAAATTAGCTCCATGTTTTCTTCAGATATTATCAGATTTCAAGATTGAGGAAGAAAGACTGAGGAAGACAGAAAGCAAGACTTTTAACAATATTCAGAGTATTCTGTTGTTGATTGTTTGTTTCTTACTATTACCAACTCAAAAGAATGGAAAGAATAACAGTAGCACAAGCTGTGCACTTGAGTTTCCAGCACTGCAGGATTATCCCAGGGTGTCCAGAGAATTACAGATTAGTCCTCCAGTTTCCTGTCTCAATGCTTGCCTGGTTGTAAAACATTCGGGATGTTTGGGATTGGTTTTCATATCTCGGCCTTTGTGTGACATTGTTCTGAATGGCATTGCAGACAATGCCAGATTAAACACAAAGCAGCATGCACAATACCTGCTCCCATTCTATTCCCTGTTGTTCGGCGAACACAATAGCCCACTCACTTTCTAGTACACCTGTAGCTGGCAGCCCAGCTTTGTACACAATCCTCAGTATATTTAACTTAACCAAACAATTTCTTGATTAGACTGATTAGACTATATACAAGGACAGTTTGAAACATCCTTTCCCAGAGCACCAAAAATTGAGAAATTACCCATGTGATTAGTTTAGTATATAGTGAAGATATTAAACAGACCATAGTTTCTCCATGGTCTCTAGTGTTTCCTTCTGTATTCGGCACAGAAAATATAGATCCACCCTTGTATAACAGGAGCATTTCGTTTAATATAATATAAATATATATTTTAGCATCAGATCTAATTTAACAGCAGTTAACACCATGCAAAGGTGACAAAGAGTTTTCACCCTCCATTTACCATTGCGTTACATCTAAGTATGTGATGATTTGTTTCTGTTTATTTTTGTTGAAAACAAAGTTCAAGATAGGAAATTAAACAATTTTAATAAACAGTTTATAACAGACTCTAGGAAAATGCTGTTCTGTTAGTGACATTTGGTGAATATAAATATCAATAGCTTGAATGATTTTTGTTTTTAAAAATGTGTTGAACTGCACAGAAATGGGCGAGGGTAAATGGCATGTGAGGGTGGATCAGTGCAGAACTATTTTACTAAACAGGCTTATTGGTTGGGCAACAGGAGTGCAAAGATCTGACACTAAATTGTTGGATGTTTGCTGGCTCTGCAGAAAGGTGGGCAAAGTCCCAAAGTCTCTGTACTGTTATATTGTGGTATATATCTTTTCAGAGTCCAACTGATTCCATTGACTCAGGTGTGCCCCAGAGATAAATGTGATCCTGGAAGCCTCTTGCAGACACCTCTCAATGCTTTTCTTTCTGTGGTACACTGTTGCCCCGGAGGGAAACCTTTAAAAACACAATCATAATTCAACTAATTTGGTATCTTAGTCCAGCTACTTTCAATGGTCTAATCCTCAAGGGCCACAGGACCTAACTGATCTAATTGTTTGAACTCTTTGAATCTCTTACTTTGTTACTGATTTTAAATAACCAGGAAAACCTGCTAAACTGCAGCCCCCGAGCATTGAAACCGTGCACTGTTGAATTAAAGGACTGATGGCCATGTAGAAAAAAATATTAAACACCATTACTAAGTATTAGGCTGCCCATTACTGTTATCAAAAATCTGCATCTGAAGTTCTCTTTTGAGTGATTTGTAAATTGCTCAACTGCTAAATTGTATTCTGACACTGGTCTGATGATGAAATTGATCTCTGGCACTGATGAACTAGTGATTTGTATTTGTGAAAGTACAGAAGCCCAGGGGTGCAAAGAGAGGAGTTGCAACCATGGGAAAAAGGTGGTGGTAACAAATAAAAAGAGCAGGGTTACATCCAGAAAAGGGCTGGCAACATCCCTGACAAAGCACCTGCCAGAAATTCAACTTTGTGCCAGAATTGACGTATATAATACCGGGTTCATTATTTATAGGACCAGGAAGTGTTGAAGTGGATAAAAGTAGGACAATTAAAAAACTATGCGGGGCTACTTCTTCATATTCAACATATCGAATGATATATAAAACTTATATAGGTAAAATGTTTTCTGTGAAATAAACTGAGATGTGGAATGACACTCATTTACAAGTTAATTAACTTTCTAAAAATAGCATGGATTTGTCTCACACCAAACGAAGACCGTATTGTCTATGTCATTTCTGGCACGTTTCATTTCCTGCAGATGTTTTCTCAGGGATGTCGCTTCTGCCCTTTTTTTTAACACCCCCTTTACTCTCGAGGTTGCAGGTCCTCACTTTGCACCCCTCAGGTTGTGTAGAGAGGGCCTGCAGGGGAGGTACAGTGGGGGAAGAAAGTATTTGATCCCCTGCTGATTTTGTACGTTTGCCCACTGACAAAGAAATGATCAATCTATAATTTTAATGGTAGGTGTATTTTAACAGTGAGAGACAGAATAACAGCAAAAAAATCCACAAAAACGCATTTCAAAAAAGTTATACATTGATTTGCATGTTAATGAGGGAAATAAGTATTTGATCCCCTATCAATCAACAAGATTTCTGGCTCCCAGGTGTCTTTTATACAGGTAACGAGCTGAGATTAGGAGCACTTTCTTAAAGGGAGTGCTCCTATTCTCAGCTCATTACCTGTATAAAAGACACCTGTCCACAGAAGCAATCAATCAATCAGATTCCAAACTCTCCACCATGGCCAAAACCAAAGAGCTGTCCAAGGATGTCAGGGACAAGATTGTAGACCTACACAAGGCTGGAATGGTTGGGGCGATTATTCGCAAATGGAAGAAACACAAAATAACTGTCAGTCTCCCTCGGTCTGGGGCTCCATGCAAGATCTCACCTCGTGGACGTGGAGAACGGTGAGGAATCAGCCCAGAACTACACGGGAGGATCTTGTTAATGATCTCAAGGCAGCTGGGACCATAGTCACCAAGAAAACAATTGGTAACACACTACGCCGTGAAGGACTGAAATCCTGCAGCGCCCGCAAGGTCCCCCTGCTCAAGAAAGCACATGTACAGGCCCGTCTGAAGTTTTCCAACATCTGAATGGTTCAGAGGAGAACTGGGTGAAAGTGTTGTGGTCAGATGAGACCAAAATCGAGCTCTTTGGCATCAACTCAACTCGCCGTGTTTGGAGGAGGAGGAATGACCCCAAGAACACCATCCCCACCGTCAAACATGGAGGTGGAAACATTATGCTTTGAGGGTGTTTTTCTGCTAAGGGGACAGGACAACTGCACCGCATCAAAGGGACGATGGACGGGGCCATGTACCGTCAAATCTTGGGTGAGAACCTCCTTCCCTCCGCCAGGGCATTGAAAATGGGTCGTGGATGGGTATTCCAGCATGACAATGACCCAAAACACACAGCCAAGGCAACAAAGGAGTGGTTCAAGAAGAAGCACATTAAGGTCCTGGAGTGGCCTAGCCAGTCTCCAGACTTTAATCCCATAGAAAATCTGTGGAGGGAGCTGAAGGTTCGAGTTGCCAAACGTCAGCCTTGAAACCTTAATGACTTGGAGAGGATCTGCAAAGAGGAGTGGGACAAAATCCCTCCTGAGATGTGTGCAAACCTGGTGGCCAACTACAAGAAGACCTCTGTGATTGCCAACAAGGGTTTTGCCACCAAGTACTAACTCGAAGGGGTCAAATACTTATTTCCCTCATTAACATGCAAATCAATGTATAACTTTTTTGAAATGCGTTTTTGTGGATTTTTTTGCTGTTATTCTGTCTCTCACTGTTAAAATACACCTACCATTAAAATTATAGACTGATCATTTCTTTGTCAGTGGGCAAACGTACAAAATCATCAGGGGATCAAATATTTTTCCCCCCACTATATATATATATATATATATATATATATATATATATATATATATATATATATATATGGGGATCTGCAGTAAAGAAGTAAAGCAAATATCAACAGTAGAGCAGCATACTGAAAAGGCAGGAGTAATGCAGAAGCACACTTAAGAATTAAGTGTCAATTAAGCACACGTTTACATGTTTGCAGCTTACATGTTTATTTATTTTTATCCCAAAACACTAAATATTAACCATATTCTTCTTTTCTTTTCATTTTCTTCCTTTTCTCATTATTATTATCTGAGGTTTGCACATAAAATATTAATTGCATGATCCAGGTTAGTAAATTCAGCAGATCATTGCATGGTGAAACTTTCTTGTGTAGACAAACAATTTTGTATACCAGAATATGGAATACTGAATCTCTGGAATACTGCATTTGAAAAAGTAACATGCAATATAAAAATCTATTCTGAGCCTTCAAATTTAAGTAGCTGTACTTTTTTCTACATGACCATGAGAGCCTAAAAAATATTCCTGACATTCTACAGATTTTCATTTTAGAAACATCGATACATTTCTTAAATTTGTTTGTCAGAGTCAAAGGTTGCAGTATGTTTTATCACAGTTCACATTTCAGAAAGAGTACGATATATATATATACCACATTATTTAATGGAATCAGATTTGCAAAGAGATTTTTTTTTTCTACACCAAGATGCTGGAATCATTTAAATAACATGCATCAGTGGGTGGCACTGTATTTCAATCCCATTAGGGGTTTATTCAAATGTCTCAGGTCTTAAGTTTTTGCCACAGGAGTTATGATCAGCTTAGCTTTTTAGGCTGTGTATTTGTTCAAACAGCAAGCTGAATTATGATTACATCTGATTCCATGAAATAAAACACTAGTTTTTTTGGGGGAAAGCACAGATTTGTCTTAGTATTAGAATATTGTGAGCTCTATTCTTCTTAACACAATTCTAGATATAAATATAACTGTTGACATTGATATTTATTTGAAAGCAGAAATATTTGAAGAACTGTGTTACCTGATTACCTGATCGAAAATGCTGTGATATGGGTGATTCAACACATTCAAAATATATTGAATTAATATACACATAAATTAATCATATATTAACAGCTAACATTTTATGCTGTTCATAAATGTTGTCATGATTAACATAAAAGTACACATGATCATTTAGGTCACAATATAGTGACAGAAACAATGAAAGCTACATACTGTACTTTTGATATGGCGTAGGGTATGTGTTGATTAATCTGCATTGTATTCCATCAAACAGCATTAAGGAAAAGTGTGTAACACCCAAAAGAGTGTGGACAGTGCTGGGAATTGATTACAACAAAAGTATTTTGAAAAGCAATCTGAGACATAATGATCTTGAAAGCAGAAGACACAAAATTAATTTCTCTTCACTTACCCCACTGACATTGGAGAGGTTGTTGAAGAGCACTTGACCCGCACTCACTTTGTGCTTGACTCCTCGAACTGTCCCATTTTTGCTCAGTATGTTGACTCGCTTTGTGCTGAAAGCCCTGTCCTTGGAAGCCCCGACAAACAGGAGCAAGTCGTCCGGCTCACTCTCGCTGTTGTCCGGCTCTGAGCCCAGGTGACCGTTGTGGTGCCCGTTGGCTTCCTGGTGGGGTCTAACTTGCTCAGCCTCTGAGCTGCTAGCACATTCGCAAGCCACCGAGTTCGTTGGCTCTCCATCCTGGTAAACTTCCTTCAGTATTCTTCCACTGTGAGCTGAAGCCACTCGGAACCTCACTTTCTTCTGTGGTTTCTCTGCCCCGGTCTTTGTTGGGCTTTTACACGTTTCCCGCTCCATTGGAAGTACTGTCCCAGTTTACATGGTCCTAGTGCTGGAGAGCTTCTCTTTTGGTTTCTTTTCCTTAAGGCTGGACAATGGGCCAAACACTGTTTCTCTTCATTGACATCAATAAACATATACAACTCATTCCAAAAAGACAGCAAACTAGCAGGCCGGTACACCTCCACCATCCTGATTAATAATGGATGAAATTCTGCCATGGTTACTGATATACTGGAGTAAGGTGATAGCATCCAATTAAATAATTAATTCCATTGTACTGTTTTTTTTCTTTCTAACAGCTTTAAAATAGAAGCAGGACAACCTTCTTTTGTAAGGATTATCATTCTTAGAAACATAAACATAAATATAACCAATGTTTATTTAATTTCTAAAGCTTCTGTCTTATTTTAATTAAACTTTCACTTTCAGAACCATAATTAAACTTCAGTCTAGGGATATAGTGGTTGACTAAACTATTGTATTGAAACAGTTTAATAGATCCTAGTCATTTATAATAAATTATTACTCAAAAGCAAATAATTGGAAAACATATTTGACGTGTTTTTTGAATTATCAAACTTCTGGAAATAATATTGAAATCCATATAAATAAAGATATATATTCGTGAAAAAATCTATGAAAATACATCCAAATGCCACACAAGCTGGGTGAGATGACAGTGAATAGGACAACATAGAACAGGTGGTATTTAAATATTTTCAAACAGAAGTACAATAATTTAAGATAAGTTCTCTTTATAAGAGCGTGTCAAAAGATATAGATGGGGACATGAACAGACTTCACAATATCTGTCATAATCCTCACTACGGCTATAAACCTGCTATTAAATCTACAGTAAGCTGTAGCCTGCGTCTGGAAGTTATGGTTTCAAATAACTGGTGCTGAATACTAGACATTCATATTGACTAATCTTTATCCTGATCTACACAATGCTAGGAAGCAATATAAAGAAATTATGTCATTCCTAGTGATGTGGGCAGATCTGATATTTCACAGTTTGTTTGCCACACAATATTGAATCCAACTACATCAGGACAAATGTCAGTTCAATACCTACACTAACAACAACTCCCTTCATCCACATCATCATCATAATCAACACAATTTAAATGATCTAATTATTTAAGAGTAAATTAGAGAAATAGAGGACAAACCCAGGACATGATAAATTACTAATCTAATATAATCTCATTCTGCACAACGTTTAAGTACAACCAAGGTTATACACAGTGTATAATAATTTATTAAATAATTTATTAATAATGTGTATTCTTTTTTTACATTTTATTTCATGAAAATACATGTCGGTTCACTAACAGCGTCTTTATCGTGTGGGCATCCTCACACTTTTGCAACATAGGGCTATGAATGTTACAAAATAAAACTTAAAACATTTCCGGTGCCTACAGGGACACTACAGCATTATTGCTTTGCTTTCTCAAACAAATGTACATGTATATGGCCTTCAGTATCAGACCCTCCTGTTGTGCTAGCACTGAAGCATTGCCTTATGAACTTCTCGCACAGCATGTGAAGCTGCGTGTTAAGCAAGCTATGGGTGCTCATTTCCTGTCAGTCCCACACAAAGATGGATGAATAAAGGATTGTGCCTGGGACTCAGGGTCAACTCTCTATTCCTTTAAGCATTGTGCGATTGCAGATATTAATAACACAGAAGAGAAGCACCCCCCACAACAGGACGATTGACAGCTCTGTGCTCATTTTTCAACAGCTTCAGGTTGCCGTGGACTGGCTAATATAACGAATGATGTCAGCATACTGCAAATACAACAGTTGGCTGCACAATAGTTCACTGGAGATAACTAACAGCTGCCGAGCTACGAGGTGACAAGATGGTTTCAGGAGACTTGGTTCCTTTCCAGCTATGGAGGGCTGTGAGTACAAATGGACAGCTGTGTCCTAAAGAAAATAACTTCCTAAGAGTTCCTTATTCACAAGTATGCAGCATAATAACAACGTGACTAGATCCTGACTCAGTAAACACTTAAACGTCCTGCAGATGAATACTGAAGTAAATCAATTAAATGGCAGAGCTTGATCTTGTGGTACTAATTGCTAATTGCCTACTATGTAGAGAAGTAGGGTGGTTGTAGGCAAAGGGGGAACTCTGTCAATGTGGTTTTGGCTTTTGAATATTGTATTTAAAGAATATTCTATATGGAAACATGTTTTTAAAAGATACAGTTGACATTTTAAATGAATGTACAGACATTCTGTGTTTGTACTGAAGAGCAGTGAGAGAGATTGGAGAAATACAGGTTTTAAAAATGATGTGTTAGATGGGTTAGAGTTCTTCAAACAAACTTCCAACCAAGTTTGGATTTACTTCAGCAGAACAATTCCTCATCCTGGTCTTGCCCAAGTTAGAGCAACGCTCTGTGAGGCTGAACGGTAAAGCTGACACGTTTTCATCATGACATCATTTCACATCCGTACACCTGAAGTATTGTAAGCATGACTAGTTGGAGGTCTGGTTACAGGAATAAGAACTAGTGACAGTGCATGAGTCATCCTATACCAGAGTGGATTATATACTTTTCTGAGAACAGCCGGTCACCTGAGAACCTCAGACTATCAAAATGTGTTTGACAGTTTTTGGTAAGGCTGCAAACTCAATAAGTGCATTGCAGAAACACATGGACATTTATGTTAGAATGATTGCACTAGTCTGACTGCTCAAAGAGGTCTCACTGCAGGACTGAAGAATTGTGAACAGCAGATACCTCAGACAACGGGCATAGCGGCTTTTTATACAATTAGTATCTTGAGAAATTAAACAACAAAGAACGGAATTGGAATTTTGTAACTAGAATCCATGTCAAGTTGTAGATATAAACAAATGTAATAATGTATATATTTTTGGGTACAGCCATTTTCTTTGACATATTTTTTTATGTACATTTATGATCAAAGGATCTTTGTTATCTTATTTTGTATTTTAGTTATATAATGAATCCTTGCCTTTGAACTGCAAGACTGTGTCTTTAGAAAAGCAAATCTCTGAAGCACATTAAAAGAGAATAGGAAACGGTGCCAGAACAAATTAATTTCCTGCTCCGTTAACAAAGCACCTTGCCTGGGCCAGGAACAGTCTTGGTAGCATGAAAGATCCATCATAGAATTAAATTTGAATCAATGATAAAACAACACTTTTACAGTCTTTTCTAGCAATATGCAATTGTTTTCACAACCAAACAACATTTTAAAATATTAGCATATTATTATATTATATGATATTCTTTTAAAATATCAGCAAATGCAACATATTTGATATTAATAATTAATTATGTTTCAAGTTACATATCCACAACATTTGTATGCTTTACTGTACCCTGAGTATCAGTTGATTACTTTCAGTTTTTAATATTGTAATTAATGTATTCTATGCCTGTTTACCAAGATATTATACCAATGACATATAACACTTGAACTTTAGCAATGTACATTCATTTTCAATTTGATTTGCATGAAGAAGTCTGTCCAATTCCAAACCCAACAGGGAGCATATACTGTACATACAGTATATTTACAGAAAACATGTAAATAAAACAAACTACTACATCTATTCATAATATTAATAAAAAACTATGTTTAAGAAGTGCCCATTTATTTCCTGAACGATCCAGATATTATGAATGTGTCCAGTTAAAAGACCTGGAGTGATACATTGAGCATAACCACATAGTTAATTTGTTCTCAAGTGAAGGATTCATTCCAAATAAAGTAATAATTTACTGTGAGCTATTCAATAACTGCTCTCACACAGAGAATATGAAAATGCATCATGCTTTCAATCTGTGTGTCTTGAATAATTACATCTCCATCTGTATTTTGTTTTGTTTGTATGACTTCTATTAAAAGTTCTCATTATAACGATTTGTATTCATCGTGTTGCAATAACATAACTTCAGACCATTTGGGTGTACGGAATATGTAGGTTTATGAATAGAAGATATATTTAACACAAGCGTGTACAGTTATTTCCCCTCCTTTGTCATAGTCAAAACTATTTCTGTGCTACTCTAAGGACTTTAGTGGGTCAATATATGAGCCATAGAGTTCACATGAATCTCATATATAGATTCAAACCTTGTCACTGAATAGGGATATTGCTAGATGTGGCATATGGTAATTATTGTGTTCCCCTGCCAGGATCGCGAAACAGCACAAAACTCCAGAGGAGGCATCTTTCATCACTTGTCCCCTGTCACTTCTGAGTGACCCATAAATGGGCTTACAGAACCCAGAGGCTTGTCATCATGTCTTTTTAAATGGTAGAGAAGGCCGATCTCAATTATATGCCTGAGTAAGCACTCGCTTTATTAATAAGTAGGTGGAGCCTCCAATGAAGACGGCAAGAGTTGGGTGTAAGATTACAGTTGTTCATGCTGTCTGCATTTTGTGAATCTGTTTTCTTTTTTTTATGCTAATGGACTTTACTTTGCAAGAAGAAAAAAGTGATTTGACACTCACACACATGCTTTTTACTTTCCCAAAACACATCCAGTAAGGGACAGTAATTATAACAGAAGGAAAACTGCGGAGTTTACATAGGAAAATATAATCCTGATCAATAGGTACTTAAGGTGACCAATGCATTGTGTTTAATTTATCCAGATGCAGAGAACACAACTATACCAAATGTTTTCACTAGTATCTTCTGTTCATTAAAACACACAGGAATGGTATGAATGATATACTCCACAAAATATATCACTGAAAATAACAACACTTTAAATCCAGTGAAAAGACTCATCTGGAATGTCAGGGACCTATTTCCCTCAAAAGGGTTTAATATCTTTCAATTAGAAGATGTATATCACACATCAGCCAACAGAGGGGGCTCATATTTATCACAGGGATGCACTGTCAGCCTTGCACATACCAAATGTGTCTGTGCTACAGTTTCTATCATATGAAAAATCAACTTCTGGGTTTTCTTTCTGCATTAATTTAAACAACACTACACTGTTTTATTCTCTGAAAGCCCCTTAATTGATAATTGCCAATTACATATGTCCACACTTCAAACACAGCTTATCAAAAACACATAGATCACAGGAGGCTGTTATGTGTCATGTAGCTGTCCTGGGGAGGGCTTTATTGAGCCATTCAGATGCCCTACTGTTTACATATTTATCTGGTGAGATAAACTTACTTACAAATAGGTTAAGGGTTTTGAGGTTCCAACTTAGCAGAGCCCTGTATTATTACATTTAACAAGGTGTTTCCAACACATTCACAACATAATTTTGTCCATACCTGAACTTTTGAGACTGATAGGGTATGGGTTAAAATTATTTTAATTCTTGTATGTATATATGTGTGTTGGAGTTGCTATGCTAATATTAATTGATAGCAGTTGGCTGTATGGCTATTTAAAGGATAAGCTGGGAAACCCATGTAGGACAGAGCTGCACCTCAGTGCACGGGTTTGCATCACGACACACCGCCGCATTGGGTTGCACTTGGGGGTGGCACCACAATGCACCGAGTTTAGAAGGATGCTTCGCAATGTGAAGGCCAATAAACACGCTGCCCTGAAACGGACATGTGATTCTCAGATTCTCAAGATGTACCGGGCAAGAGAGCAGAAGAAACTCGACTCCTAGAGCCGTAGGAGAAGACAGATCTGAGATACAGCCGCAGCCGTGAGCATTATCTGATGTCACACCACTCGAGCAGCCCCTCTAGGTGAATGAGATATGTGCGGCAGACCCAGGGACCCAGCCGGGCCTGGCGGATTTATTGCCACGGCTCTCTTGATTTTGAGCAAGCTGTATGAAAATCCTTTTGAAAAAGGATGTTAAGTACAGCAAGCAGGATATACTGTACCATCCAGCCTTCGCTCCCCACGTGCATCAATGAGCCTTGGCCACCCATGACCGGTTCACCGCTTTTCCTTCCTTGGAGCACTTTTGATCGGTACTGACCACTGCAGACCGGGAACAGCCCACAAGAGCTGCAGTTTTGGAGATGCTCTGACCCAGTCGTCTAGCCATCACAATCTGGCCCTTGTCAAAGTCGCTCAGATCCTTACGCTTGCCCATTTTTCCTGCTTCAAACACATCAACTTTGAGGACAAAATGTTCACTTGCTGCCTAATATATCCCACCCACTGACAGGTGCCATGATAACGAGATTATCAGTGTTACTCACTTCACCTGTCAGTGCTCATAATGTTATGGCTGATCGGTGTATATAAAACAATATTAATAATATTGTAAGTGGCTAGCAACCGAGAAATTCACTGAATTAATAAAAGACTGAGAACATTTTCTCTCATTCCGAAGACGATGATAGTGAAACGTCAAAAAAGAGATTGAGTCTCTGTGCATGTCACTGTATATAGCAAGCAGGGGAGGGCTGCTTGAGTGACAGCATACGGCGGCATTTAGGCAGCTTTGTTAGACAACTTCCATTCACAGATCATGATAATGACATAGACCCCTCCCCCTTTGGGCAGTATCCTCGACTCGAAAAATAACCTTCCTGAGAAAGTTACATTTTGTCACATGCACAATAATAATCTGCATATTATCAATAATAAACATCTTTATCTGTTTCATCTAAGCGGCTGATGCCAACCAGGCTTCTTTTTAAAACATATATGTTTGTAATAAATAACAAAAACTGTAAAAAAATATTTATATTATGGATAAAATGATTGCCTTACACAAGACTATAACAAATCATTCATAATTAAAAAATTAAATGAAATGTATTTCTTATCCACAAGAGGGCAGACATAAACTTCATTTTTAGTCTTTTAGTCTTGTTCGTCAGTACAGTGAAGACTAGAGTTGTGAAGATTTGTCTTGTTTGCTTTTCATCTTTCCCTCTTCTGTACATGTATTTATTTTGCAATTAAGACGATTCAATTAATGTGTTCTGCATTGGAGACAGTCAAGGTCATTTGTAAAGTTTTTAAATGTGTTTTGAATTCTGTTTGCTAGTGCTCATGATTTTCTAATTTTATTATTATTAGTCATACAAAATCTAACATATGCATAACATTCCCAGTGAATCAATGTGCTCTTTGTTGATCCTAGGGCAGAACATTCTTATTCTTATTCGTATTCCTATTCCTATTCTTATTCTTATTCTTAATTTGTTTATTTATCTATGTATTTATCTACTGTATGTATGTATGTACATACTGCAAGTCTTGTGGTGAAGGAAGACCAGATTGGTCTGGAGAGAGTTTAACAAGAGATGAGAGTCTGTAAGTAGGTGTAGTCTGGTCGATACAACTGTAGGCAGGAACCAACGTCCTGAACTGGATGTGAGCCGTGATAAGGGGCCAAGGGAGAAATCACAGTAGTGGAGTAATATGTGTGAATCGAGGCACAATCTGTTTGATTGAATGTGATTGAACCAGTGCTTTTACTCCATCTAAACACCACCACCATCCCAAATGTGAAACAAATAATGTTCAATCTGTGGTCGGTTTATT
This sequence comes from Amia ocellicauda, assembly GCF_036373705.1. Taxonomy (NCBI): domain Eukaryota; kingdom Metazoa; phylum Chordata; class Actinopteri; order Amiiformes; family Amiidae; genus Amia; species Amia ocellicauda. The sequence continues at coordinate 31,066,475 of NC_089862.1, read as the reverse complement.
TATAAAGGAACAGCTTGAGTACATATCACAAGGAAATGAATGAACTGTTCTGTTCTGAGGGCATCATCATCTTTGTGTTCATCAAGATATCACTACCTGTTAGAATTGCTGTCTTTATTTTATTTTAAATTAATTCTAATAGGAACATTTCAGAGGAGAAATGCAACTGTCTGAGTCCTGTAATGAATGTGTAAACTCTGAGGGCTTGAGAACAATTATAGAGACAGTTTCCAGCTCCTGGGAGATTTTCAAACTTCAAACGTGCCAAGTCCAATCAATTTAATTAATTTTAGCAAAGCCCTGAAGCCATCGTGGGATATTCCGAAGGGATGGAAATCTCTGCTGCAGTTCAATTGAAAACCAGCAATACGTTTTTCCAAACACATCAGAACTGATCTTGATGTGAGAAGAGTGTTGTTAGTGCATGACACTTCACTGTGTTTACACTTCACCAAATTCATCACTGATTATGATTATACACTAAATGAAATGTGAATTTGTCTCCAATATCAAACCAGATACTGTATCCCTGGATTGGAAAAATCACAAGTTAAAGACCTGTTTATTATAGTAATCAGAAGATCCCTCTATGAGAGAAGAGGTCCTAATCCTACGGAATTACATATTTATTGCATACTCTTGTGCTGTATTAATTTAGTTTATTAAAACACATATAGTTATTGCTAAAACACAACCACGGAGCATATGAAGTATAAACTAGCAAGACACATTTGAAAACCCTCTGAGTATTTGTGCAATGTGTGCTCTCTTTTATAACTTCAATGTATCTGTAGATTTTCCTGTAACCAAAAATCTTCAAAAGCACCCAGTCATTTGTCCAGGTTTTAATTTCACATTATGAATAATGTAGCCATACATAATGTGGCCCCAATAAAGTAAAAGGTTTATCATTGCATGTTAGAAGCATGGTAAGAAGACAATAAAGATGAAGAGGGAAAACATACAGTAAAGGTTTGACTATAACTGTCAGGTAACCACTGATATTGTGGATTCTGCAGACTCTCGAACCCTACCACACTCAGGAATGGTTCCAACCGTAAAAAGGCAGGATTTAGCAGTAGATGGAATTATAATATAACATTGGTTAAACATATAGTAATAATACAAATCACATGAGACAATATGCAAGCATGTTTTTAAATGAATAATTGATCGCCTTTTCCAAATACAGCAATAGACGGTCTCTTACTGTGTCTCTTCCACTCTTCCAAAACAATGCAGAATAACATGCCAGGTGTTTGCATAGAGGAGACGATTCAGTTTATAATATAATAGAGGAATTCTGAAAGCTTTTTGTACAACATTAGCTTCAATTTCGATTGCTTGTGAAGAAGTGTTTGGAAAGGTACAAAATGTATATTTGTAAATGCAGACATACATTTGGAATTTCCTCTGGATATTTTTGGAAATCAGAACTATGGAGCAGAAAACGTATTGTGTAAATGCTTTAAAATATGTGTTTTATGTGGATATATATATTAAAAAAGGCTTTTCTGTGATTTTTTTAAACATACATACAAATTAATTGATTAATTGAAATTAATTTTCTGGCTGTTTTGACAATATTTGCATTGAATTTTGATAAGAGAAAGTACTTCACATCTGTTTTACCTTAGAAAAGAAGGATCAAACGCTGATGTAATGATGTGAAATGTACTAAACCTCAGTGCTAAATGCAATAAGGATTGGAAGGTTGTGCTGGGTGATTTATTATTTAGACCAATGCCCGTCTGAACATAAAATGCTGCACACAATCAAAACTTCTCCTCCGTGTTGCTAAGCAGCCTTAGCAACCATGATTGCAAATCCAAATCCCGTATTGCTGTAATGACGCTGTCTTGAAAAAAATTATTTATCTTGGAAAACGGACGTTTGCGTGGTGCTCACAAGAAAAGGAGGCAGTTATTCATTTATGTACTTTAATCTTCCTGTCAGTGTTCCTTCAGAAGATGTTCAGCAAATATATTAATGACTCTAAGGTCTGGGCGTAACAAACCCTCTTCCATCTCTTCACTCGAGGGCCAGTCATGTTAAGAAAGGAGAAAAAACGTAATGAAAACAAACAAACACTAGATGAGAAACACTAGAAAGCTTATGACTCGCCGTAGCTCATCCTCCATTTGTGTGTCATGCTAACGTTTTCCTCCAGCCGAAAAGGAGCAATTGATATCAGCTCTGTGGCTGTAATAAATGGAAGGTGCTTAGTGTCATTGTAGTTACTTCTCTGTGGAAGCACATTCAGGAACGCTTCTCTGACCACCTATAGAGTGACACATCACATGATCGCATCATGCAGCTGCACAGGGACCCAAAGAAGTGAACACAGCCAAGCGAAAGAGGATTATATGAATCACAAACCACTGAAAACAGGGAAATTCTACAGGTCTGACTCTGCAATTGTCCACTTACCTTTGAAGGTTATAGACCTTGAAAGTAGGATAATATATTTAATTAAGGTTTTCAATAAAGATTTCTGAGAGATTGACACAATTTTCCCCATGGTGTTTGAAAAGGCTGTGCATGAAATCTCATAGGCATACAAATACATGAGCCCATGTGCTTTCAGACGCATGTTATGTAGGCTATTTGAAGTGGCTGAAAAAAGACACATAAATATGTAGTTGTCAATGCAAATGCCTGCAGTAGATCGAGTTCAGAAATCCCCCCACATGGTGTTTTACTCCTGGGATTTTGTCATTCTTTGTTCCTATATTCCCCTTCACCATACTGAAGTATATTCTGCTTCTTCAAACAGCTATTAACATCCCCTTGGACTTTCCGACAGAAAAGGAAATTGGCAAGCTTCAAAGATTTGACTCGTTTCTAAAAAGTGCCCATCTGTTTGGGTTTCTGTACAGAATTTTAATCAGCAATTCTTTCAGTACATATCATTAGATATTCTAATACTCCTATTATGAGGAAAGGATGAGCTCTGCCTTGATTTCTTACAGAACAGCAGAGAAAAAAAAATCAATGAGCTAATTTCATTGCGTCTACATTGAGCAGAATGCCCGGGAGGGTAGAATCTTTAATTTAAGTGTCTTTCGGGATTAGTGAAGCCTGTAGTTTACTAGCATGCAGTCCCCATTACGATGACTCACGGCCCACCCAATCCCCCCATCGCTGCATTACAGATTCACAACATTAGAACGCCCTAATATATTTTCTGCCAGGTTGTGTTTTCTTAGTGGTCTGTTTCTTAATTCATACACTTATTTGTTTGATTGTGTGTATCTGCCAGCTCTGCATAGATTTATCTTTGTTTAAAATGTTTTGTAATAATTACATAATTAGTTTACATACCAAAACCTCTCTAAAAGCATTCAGAGTCCTGGAGTCATCAGGACAGAAAACAATACCACAAGGGTAATTTGATATGCCATTAGCCCTTGCTATAGAGGACATTTCAAGTGATATTAACTATATTACATACAAAAACTGCATTTTTGATTAACATAAGGGTCAAGAAAGCCACACATTTTAAATTATTTGGTAAAATTATATAAATGTAACTGAGATTATACCAATTTATTTCAGGCTTTATAAACATCTGTGTGAATCTTCAGAACTCAAATGAGATAAACCCTAATTTGTTCAGACTGCACTTTTAGTACATGCAAATCTTCTAGGCTGCTGTACATGTACATTGCTTCCTATGCTTATGTAGACAGATGTTTTCCCTGCATAACGTATTGAATCACTGTTTGATGGTGGACAATTTTCATGTCATTTATTGTATTACATTGCACAAGTCTTTATTGAAATTCAAAAACCATTGTTGTAACTATTGTATTGTATTTTTTTCATTAGATTGTATATTAGTACACCTTATATAAAAGCATCTGACTAAATTAATAATTATAAGAATTATAGTAATAATATAACACATAGAAAGCATATTAATTCATTCATTCTATTATTGTATTGCCACACAGCCAAGCTGGTGGAATTTGTCTTCAGTAAAGCATGATAGAAATTAGCCCCTTTACATACATGACACAAGTAACATAATAACTAAACAAACATCACATAAAACACCAATTTACTAGCAGCATTTACCCAAACTAAATGTTTTATCAGGTATAAGGTATTTGCTCAGCAGTGACTCCTGGTGGCCATGTGAGAAACTATTATTTAGCTCATGATGGCTAATATTTGGTTTCTCAGTGACCATAAAGCTCAGGGGTAGACAATGCCAGTCCCCCAGCAGCCAAAGGGGTCTCTGTTTTTCTTTCTACTTCAGGTCTTAATTACTGAAGAGCAGTGCAGAGCAATCACCTGTTTATTCCAGGTCTTACTCAGTTGTTGAATAAGGTACCTTGAAAACCTGCAACAACCTACCCACGAGGAACTGGATTGCCTGCCTCTTGGCCTACACAGAAAATAGGGTACACACACAGGCAGAAACATCAAAGTGGAGCAATGTAACTAGTGGAGTACCAAGGGAATCAGTTCTAGGCCAGATGCTTTTCCTAATCTGTTTCAAAGCCCCCAGCTCGGGTATAGTTAGTAAACAGATTCAGTTTGTACTTTGTAGATGTCACAAAACTATGTGGGTCAGTAAACTCTTTAACAGCAGTGAAGTCAATTGGAAGGGATTTTGACTGCATCTAGATATGGGACTTATGTAGACTCTGCTGAGACAATAATAGAGAGTCGACAAAAGAAGAAAGAATGCTTAGTTATGTATGGAAATATTTTATTCAGCTGAGGGGAAGTAATGTTAGATCTGTACAATTGTGTTTTTGAAGTAAAATCTCTAAATTGTATTGTTATCATTCAAATGTCCCTCAATCCCATTATAATCTTAGCAAAAGCATCAGACTGAGATTTAAGATATATGAATATAAGAATAAACAAATCTATGACATGACTGAGGAAAAACACAAAGCCCTGAGAACCCAATGTGCAATTTACTGGGACACAATATCAAAGATACAGATTCTTCTTATCATAAATGTATGAGGCAGATTACATTCGCATTTCGACATCAATTTGAAATGATAGCTGTTAAGCATGTTGCTATGATTGCTTAATTGGACTGAAGATAAGTAACTATCCACATTATCTCAAAATGGGTGGCTACAGCTGAACACAGATTGCACTATTAAATCTTTTCAGTTCAGAAATGTATGTGGCTAAGAATACACTCTAAATCACACCTCAGAGGCATACCTTTATACATTTTATTCCTGCAGAGATAATGAATACCCCTGTTACAAAAATTCAAGTGTGCGTGCAGACATAAAATCTAATTTGCAAGACATTCCCTGGTGATATGAGTCAAGAAGGAAGAGAGGGGGGGAAAAAACTGTTCAAGGCACCACAGATGGAGACTTCAGTAAAACATTTACACCTTTAGAGGAGTTACTTGTATTAACTGTCTCTTTACCTCTGGCCTGCTCAAACAGGTTTACACAAATATGCTTTTCACTGCATTAAGTAAAAAAGTGACTCATTTGAAAGAAACAGAAAGAAACAGTAGCATCAGAACCTTAAATCATTCCTGTTGTGCCATTCCATTAAATATATCACATCAACTCTCCTATTTTAAAACGAATAAATAATGCATTTCAAAATGGAATATTCCAAAAATATCAATATTCATTCTCATGCAATATAACTTCTCATTATAATGTGGCGGTATATTTTGTGAATCAAATTATAATAATTTTCATGTCAATATTTGGTACTGAAAAATATGTATTATAACACACAGAATTTGGAAAACTAACTTTTACTGTCATCAGACATTTACCTGACACCATACATACCATGTTGCTACTTGGGGGACTTGCAGGATTGTAACTAAAAGCTGAATATTGCATTCTGTAAGAGACCATAGAAATGTGTGTGCCTCAGACAAGGAAATTAATAGAAATGGGCTTCTCTTGTATTCTGTAAGAAACAACAGGAACTACTGAACAGGAAAATGTTAACAACAAACTGACTCATGTATTCTGTGGGAAACAACCAACATGTATGTATTAGGTAGATAGCAACCAGAAGTTGACTCTTATGACCTGAGGCAGGACAATAACATAATTTGAGACTTGTTTATCTTTTTCATTGTTTGTTATGTATGGTTATATTCTGGAGTTTGCCGAGTCAGGGGTATCCACTGCACATATACTGTGTGTATCAATATAAACCTCAAGAAGGTCTTGGTATTGTGAGAACTGCTCTCATAATCAGATCCTTCTCTCCCGGGGCTTTGGTAATAGAAACTTTCTTTTTGCTTAATTCCGTTGGTGGCTTTTTAAATCTCCCCCACAACCCTGTGTTGGCACACATTTTCATTGGGCCTTGATCAGTGTAAAAGTCAAACTGGCAACCATGCATTGACAGGGCAGGGAGAGCACTGACATGCATGGTCTACAGATGATCTGTGCTTAATGCTTGCAATTCCCTAGCAGCAAAACAGACCTGTAACTGCTCTAGTGAGACTGCAGCCACCATGAAGTGCCCGTCTCCTCCACAGTGGATGCTGCCAGTCACACTAAGGAGGATGTCACCGCATCCCGTGACGTCATCTGTACCCACACCCCCCAGCAGAGCCACAGTCACAGGGGTAGCGTTAACTCTTCCCCGATATAAACATGAACGCAAACGTGTCTCAAGTCTGTTATCTCACACATCTTATCTTTTCCCTGCAGCCCTAAAGAGCGGCCCACCATCAGCAACAGCTTGACGTTGAAAAGGGCGATGTATCGGTGACAGAGAGAAACCGCACACACATCAAACACCAAAAAGATATTCCATTCATTTCAGGTGGTTGGCATATAATATAACCGCAGATTCCTCATGATCTGTCTGTATTAATGAATCAAAGAGCCGGGTCGTGTCTACTATACACACACCTCCGCCCGGCGCCGCGGCCACCCCGCTCTCTGCCCCTCTTTGTGGCCAAACTGCAGGGAACCTCCAGGAGAGGCCACTGTGCCACCCGCCAGAGGGGGGTGACCGGCGACTCCTCCTGCTTCTGCTTCCGCTTTCTATCCCATCCAGACACCCGAGTCCATTTTCCCTTGGTCGACCCGCGTCTAGTGTAACATTTGCTTCCAACACAATCCAAACGACACTGAATTACTGACATCCAAATCGCCTCCACCCGTGAAGTTTACGACCCCGCCTCCCCCGCCGCACGATGGTACGCCCCGCATTGTAACGAGTGGCTGCCACCGTCGGTTCGGCTGAGGAGCGCAGATCGACACTACGCGGCTGCGGGGCTGCATCTCCTCCACGGCCGGCAGCGACATGCCCAGCGGGGGATCTCAGTGAGGACTTAGGCTTTCGGCTTTAATTTCGTCCGTCAAGGCGACGCGCTATGAGCCCCCTCTGACTGATATATTTCACTATTACTACTGGTAGTGTCCGCCGTTCCCCCCCTGCTGTTACATGTGCGCTAGTTTGGGGGTGAAAAGCCGCCGCGGAGCAGAGAGAGCAGGTGCCCGGATCGGTCCGCTTGCGAGATGCCCGCCGTCCAGAAAACCGTGTCCGACCTCCGCTCCAGGGTGGAAGGTACGTACCACCCCATCCAGCTGGAAAATGGATAATCTTGGCGGTTTACCGCGTCTGAGAAAGACATAAAATGCTGCCTTCATATATTATTATAATTATGATTATACCCATACGTGGTCGTGACCAAAACCTGTGACTGTGGGAAACACTTCAATGCATGCATTTCCAGACCAGAAAGTTCCCCGCGAAGAAAAAATGGTGGATTTTATTCACAGTAGGATAATTTTGTTGATACATTTACCAGAAACAAACATGCATGTTGAGGTTTGCTGGCACAGATCCGATAGAGCAATGCCGGTATTCAGTTATATGATAAGTACTGCAGATATTGCAGCCTTCCATTTTTGCAGGACTGGGAGCGGAAGCCTGCTTTATTGCCATAGTGCTTTTGCATTGAATGGACTTGGTGAGTCCCGTTGTGCCCGAAAGTGTGCATAGATATTATGCAATTTTGGTGATGTGTGCTTGTGTCTCTGGCTCCGGATTAAACCGTGCGAGGAGGGAGCTGTGAGCGGTTCTTCGTCACAGACAGGGGCAGTAGTTGCATAGCTGTCACTGCGAGTTAACGGCCGGTGGCAATTAAATGTCACATTTGAAATCAAGTGTTTGCCCTGGATTCTCCCGTGTCTCCCATCCTACCCCAAAGTTTGTATAGCATCTGTAGTAATAGGATTCATGGTAATGAGAGACATCAATAGACCAAATGGAAATAGGTGAATCTGTTTTATAATCAATACCCCACCATCTCAGAGGTGCACCGCACTGCTGAAAAAGAGCCAATTTTCCCATTTAAGATAATTGTTTCTTTCTAGAATGATGGTATGACTTGCTTGTTTGGTTTCAATGCTAGTGAATGAATATCATAATAATAATAATAATAATAATAATAATAATAATTGTACATTCCAGCAACTTCAATTACATGGCAACGCTTTCTTAATGTAATACAACTTTTCCTTCTCTTCGTTCACTTAATTGCCTCTTTATTCTTGATCAAAATTAATTTGAAGTTTCTTTATTTAAGCAGAATTTGAACAAGGCTTTGGGAATAACAGATTTGTTCCCAGTATCTTGATACGGTTCAGTGACTCAACAGGTTGTCAGGTACATCCACTGCACCACATAGATGCATATTGCATGTCCTTGGTGTGGGTCCTTTAGGGTTATTTACAGGTTTGTGTTTCCAGAACTGTAAGTTATATTAAACCTTTTGAAACTGTGTGAGTGTGATATACAGGGACATGTTTGTGTGATAGTGTGATATGGAAAGTCTCATTTTTATTATCACTTAATGTAATTATTTTCTTCATTTTAATAAAGTGACATAATTATGTATTTGCTTCAGCATAAATGCATGTTTTTTAAAATGATAAAAACAAAGCAACAGATGATGATGATGATTTCTTAGCAGATGCATTGACAGGTTACACAATATCTGAAAAAGTGCAGTAGTATAATCAATACCAAATACAATAATCCTACATCCTAGTTCAATAGGTATGTGCTTAAGAGGGGGGGTGGCATAGGAAAAGTCACAGAGATCTGGAGGGAGTGTAAGGAGAGATGAGTCTGAAGGTAGCTAGATGCAGTCTGGACAACAGTAGGTGATAGTCAAAGTCGTGAAGTGGATGTGAGCCAATATCGGGAGCCAGTGAAGGGAGTGGAGTAGGACTGAGGCAGAGAAAACACCAGACGGGCGGCCGAGTTCTGCATGGGCAGTTGCAGGCGGCCTGCCAGGAGGGAGCTGCAGTAGTCCAGGCAGGAGAGAAACAAGGTCTGAGTGAGTAGCTGAGCCGAGTAATTGGTGAGGAAGGGACGGATTCATCATATTTTGCTCAGGAAGAATTTGCAGGTGGAGATGAGTGGAGTGGAGATGTTCTGAGAGTAGGATACAGCAGAGAGACAGGAAGTGATATGAGAGGGGATGGAAGGGTCAGAAGAGAGAAAAGACATGAAGATCTAGGTGTCCTCTGTGTAGCAATGGTAGAGAGAGAATAAAAGAAGTCCCAGGATAGAGCCTTGGGGCACACCTGTTAGGAGAGGCTGTGGTGTGGACAAAGACCCACGCCATGTCACTTGGTATTGGCGGCCGAGGTGAACCAGGCAAGAGCAATAGCAGAGATTCCAACGGAGCAGAATTGAGCTAGTCAGTAGTTGAAGTATTATTATTTGGCACACACCTTTGTCTAAGCCTTGCACTACCTCACAGTGTTTTACAGATTTTTACATTTATGAACAAATTAGTCTGGGAAATGCTGCCCATTTGAGTTGAAACTCTAAATTTCTGTAAGACTAGTATTGAAGAGATGAGAATATACATTCACATTCCCTGGTAAACAACATATTGAAAAACAACTAGAACTTTAATTGAGGCATCTTTAATAGTCTGCCGATTTGAGATCACAGAATTCAAGCTGAGGGTAGCTTTACACTTGAATATCTGAAGATAAAAGGGAGAACCTACTTATCTTCCCAATTTAAAGTAAGCAATTATTGATGTCACTAATTGCCCGTTATAAGCCCACCCTGAGGCAGTCAGGCATGCAGGTAATTGGAGACGCTGGGAGATTGTGATGACAGGACTGAGAGGCTGTGATGACAAGATTAACTGTAACCCGCTGATGACACTGAAGAGAGCATATCCTTCTGTTTAATAATAATAATGATGATAATCATGAACAAATCCTATAAAACGAGTTCATGAAATGATACAAATGTGAAAAGCATTCACACACCCTCACTTACCATTGTCTCATTTGGTATGTGCAAATAGACCATGTTTCTCTTTTTCTTTTTGAGCTTCAAGTTGTTTGGAGTGGTTTCAATCTACTGTGAAAAGTATCCTATTTTTCAGTGCAAACAGTTCTGATAGCAGTCAGATCGATTGGTGGAGCGCGTGACCTCTGTGAATCATTTCAGTCAGTAATATGTGTTGGTTCTTCTGCAGCATTTCATTGTCTTTCAGTCTTGCAAAAGTGTCCAGCACTTGTGTAGGTAGAAGAACCCTTCCCCCCCGATGAGAGAACTTCAGTAATACATGGCTCGTAAGAGTCTTTAATGACCAGTGAACATGAATATACAGGTTCTGTTTGAGTAGGAATGACCTTTTATTTTAAAGTGTTCAAGTGTTCTAGTGTTGTAATAGTTGCAGTGATTGGTGTTCCTGAGGAGAGTTCACAATGGCCAAGAAAATGGAAAAATGTGTAATACCTAAAGAAGGAGAAAATAAAATGAATAATGGTTTGGAATCAAAGAAAAAGAAAGGTTAGGGAGTATTGGTTCCCCATGGATGCACTGGAATGAAATGATCTCTGTCAAGCAAGATGGATCATTGTACAATTATTAACCAGTTTGAAGATGTGTCACTGTGAATCACTGTCGGGGAAGCTTGTCATGTGAGATCCCCTGTGCCCAGTGCGCTACTACAACTTAAACACTGAATTTGCTGGGCTCCTCAGCGCCCCAGTGAATGTGTAGTCAGTCTGTACATGTTGACCCTACAGTAGGTTTTGTACAAGAAAATTTTGACACTCACTAAATATACCAAGTACAGAGGCCACTGGAAATAATTCGGACCAAAGCATTTAATCTCTGTGTTAACCGATGTGGAAAGAATAGATGTTTCGAACCCTGTGGTGGATTGTTGTTGATCAAACGTTAAACAAAAATGGTCTGGTACTCAGTACCACAGCTATGAGCTTAAAATAGATACTGTTTCTTTGCTCATGTTTATTTAGAAAGGGATGCTATGGTGTTGTCCTCCTTTTGAAAGAGCACCACACCACACTGCACTTCAGTGCTTCATTTGAAATTAGGTTTCAGTTTCATGTACCTGCAGCTAAATATACTTGGGGGAGGGGCTTAAGTAAAGATATAATGGACTCATGATGCACTACATTAGAAATAAAACCGAATCAAATTCTCCACTAGTTACCATAAAAAACATTTCCTGGAATCTAGGCTATTTTGGATCTTTATTACATCAATAATACAATTTTGGACTTTGAACATCATTGTAACTAAAGGTTTTACAATACAGAGTATGGCTCCTGTTGTTTGTTTATTTTTTATATAGGCCTAAATATACTGTTGTTCCTCATTTAAGTATTGGTTCCATTAGCAGTGTTTTTTGGATGAAAGCTCAGTTTTAAATTGCAAACGGAAATGCAAGTAAGGGAAATTAAAACCTAGAGACCTATTCTCTTTTGTCATGTTAATACAGCAGGCGATTTTTTTTTTTTTGTATACATCAAACCATTTCAGTTACTCATAAGATGAAAACAATAAGTAAATGCCTCGTTATTTTTTTACTAGCAGTGCCAGCTCACATGGGAAATGTATTCCGCAATGTGAAATATGTATGTATCCTCCACTTTGTGAAATGAGGTGTCAAATTTTATAACGTTCAAGTGAACTTTATGATCTCACGAGAGACTCACCTGCACTGAATTAGCTTTATTCTAGGAAAATCGCAGTCTCCTGTGCGTGCATGTGCTTTATTATACTGAAGGAAATATTCAAATTTTACACTCTCATTAACCCTATAAACCTCCTTTTGTGATACAGTATTATGACATTCCTACAAACTGAAAGGCAAACCGGTTTAAATTATAGTATGGTTTGGTTCTAGACTATATCACATTGACAAAAATACAGTCTCACTTGACATGTGACATTTGTGTCTCTAGTTTCCTAGTTAAATTAGCGGTAGTTACTTGAATTATCGTGGTCATTTCCATCCAGAGTTTTGAAAAAAAAAAAAATCCTCCTGTTGCTTTGACCATGTGTTTTTATATTTTATACATTTCTATCTGATAAGCTGTTACAAGTCTCTCAGCCTTTTTACAATTTAATTTCATAAATACAATTTCGGGAGTTAGTAGGCAACCCTGATACAGCACTCTCACTTTCGCCCCATTAAAGTATAACCACATCCATCACACCCCCAGCAGTCAGTGTTTCACATCCCACCACCGCCCCCTTCCCCGCCTCTGCTGCAGTATTTTGGCTCAGTCCCTGTAAGTGGGGGGCGTAAGCCAGTAAGACGAACCTCTTTACATCTAAACCCCTCGCGCCACATCACAAATCACTTGTGAACTACTGAAACCAGTACAGTTATGTCATTTTTAAATTTGGAGTGGTGAGCTCTACAGCCACAATTCACTGACTGTTATTTTAGAAATTCAGATAAATGCAAACTTTAAAGGGACATTGGATGACCTACAGTTTCATTAGAGAAGGGGAATTCATGAGACAGCAACCAAGTAGTCAGACTTTGTTTGTTGTTACATGGTGTTATACAAATGTTTTTATCAGGTATATTACATGGTGACTGTTACATGACTGGGCAGGTAGGGTCCTTGTGTAATTTCTGTTTGTTCAGATTGGTTAGTTGATAGCACATCAAATGGTAATCAGTTCAATTTCTCAAGATTAGAAATAGTGAAAGAAATCTGCATTGTTATTCCATAAAGTGCAACTCATATGGTACCCATAATACAGCAAGGAAGTAGTTTCATTAGGGTGTAGTGTCTGCACAAGAAAACAAATTTGGAGCATTAAATTGCATTTATGTATGTTAATGTTATGCATATTTAGCATGGAGCATTTTCATATATTATATATGTACATGCGTGTGTGTGAATGTGAAGCTTTTGCCCATTTTGGAAGTAGAAATACTATGTCTGTATTGTATTGAATATTGGCATGATTTCGTGAGTACAAATTAATTTGAATCCATCATTGTGTTTCAAAAGTAATTCAGTTTTCCTCGCGTTGTTCATGAATATTCTTTCGTTTTGAGCTTTGAATTTCTTGCACTAAATGACAAGAGGAAAATGAGGTTATGCTTCTCATTGCTTTTTCTTTTCTTGGATTAAGTACACCTTGATCGCCGGTACATTATATTTTGTAAAAGCGTATGTTGCTAGCTTTGATGGGATTTTATGGTGATAGCTTGTGCATCAGCCAGCTTGATAACTCCATGTCATAGAGGTGGGAGTGTAACAGTGTTTCAGGGTAGAATAGATTTAAAATAATTTAAATGCCGGCTCAGTGGCTGCATTAGAGAATTTGTTGCATAAGGAATGGCACCTATTTTCTCTGGCTATCGATCAAAAGTGTTCCAGCTCTCATTCAGGCCAAGGGTCTATTAAATACATTTTGAACAGCTGTCTTCCCAATATGTTTGGCAAAATATAGTATATGTCTATCCATCAAATCCAATCTACTGATTAGTTATTGCGGTGAGAGTGCTGTCTGACTAGTAAAGGTGAATTGCAGAATCATTTAAACTGTTAAACGGTTAAATACCCCTAGCTGCAGGGACTGTATTTCTTCCACCCATGCTCCCAGACTGTTACACCCTAAAGAAACGGATCAGACCACAGAGGTCCGACCTCTGGAGTTCACGGCTTCCAGTCTCAGATTATCTAATGATCACCATTGCTATCCTCAGACAAGCTGCTTACTCTTCACATATGTTAGTCACCGGCCACTCAGCTGAAAAGATCTAGCAGAAGAGTCTAGCAGGTAGAAAACTATGGCTTTTTAATCCCCACCATTTCAAATTCAGCTACCATGTCCATGGTAGGTCTGGATGTGGGTGTTTGTAATGTGATATACAGGTGTTTACCTTTTGAAAAGGTAAGATTAAATACATCATAGTAGACATTTGATGACATTGGCCTATTAACCAGCATACTTTGTACCACTGCCAGTTGCTCACAACTAAACAAATGTCAGATTATACACAGGCCTTATTTAAAGAGAGTGCAGTAGGCTAAATTAATTCACTAACTATCCCTAGAAAACTAACTATCCATCCAAAACTCGAAACATTACATCTGAAGGCCACATAAATGGGATCCAGTCACTTCAAAAGGACATCTTCTCACTTTTAGATAATTATTATTTCTATGTATTTTGTGTAGAACAACAGGATTTTTGGTTCCATTGCATTGAACCTTTTGGGAATGTTAAAGAAACTGTATGATAAACGGAAAACAGTTAGTGTGATCTGTGTAGGCCTGAATTTGTACTTCCCACTAGTTTCCCCTCTCCTTGTTTTTGTGTTGAAAACCTCTGTACAGCTATTAAATGTATTTTTTTAAAGCTTTTTGTGGAGGCAATATTTGAAATTGCTGCTATCTCGCAAACCTGTCCTTGGATATATATAGAGTTGATAAAATGCAGCAAAGCAAACATTAATACTGGAAGGGACTCCTAAGAAATCTCAACACAAGCAAAACAAAATCAGTGGTTGCTTTAACAGAAGTATAACACTGGGAATTGTTTAATCTGAAAAAACATATTTTAGACTGATGTAAGCTTTAATGTGCAGAAAAGAGACTTTGAAAAGAGAAATTGACTGAAACTAAGTCTTGTTGCTTCCTGGCCTTCCTGATCAGTTGCTCATGTCAGAATTGCAAGGTGAGATGATTTTCAAATAAATAAATTCCCCCCTTAACTCCTATTCCATCAAAGGCTTCATTTAGTAATATATTATTTTCCTTGCTGTTGTCCTCAGAGTAGAGTGATTGTGTTTCTATGACAGTCTGCCCTCCCTTACTGTGGGAGGCTGCGACATACGTGCTTTGTGTCGTATTATTCAGGCGTCTGTCCTGAGGCTGACAGATGCAATTATAGCTAAAGTTGGCCTGTGTCCAAAGTCATTTCATGATCCTATACCATTGATTTCTTCGTACTGTGTATTGTGCTTCTTTTCGAGACAATATCCCATTCAGTCTGATCATGGTTTCAGTTTCTTTAGGAAAATGTTAGCTGTCAGAGAAGTTCTGTACCATGCGATGTAGCCCCTTTACCTCATTCAAAGATACAAGGCTAAAACTGAAGCAGTTATCAGGATGCGTGCTGCTCTTGAGTCTCAAGTGTGCAAGATATTCACATTTTTGTATGTACTTGGGTCAAGGAATTTGCAAGTTCTCACCTTGGGAATACTGGTCTTAAAAAAAGCTTATTAAAATTTTAAATGCAGGTTGGCTATTAAGTCTTTTGACAATTGCATACTGTTTAGAGAGAGAGAGAAATGTTTTGCCTACTTTGAAGGACACCATCCGTTAGAAGGTGTTGTAGGTCTCCAGGGGGAGGCTGTTATTTTCTTGTGCTGTTTCAATAATGGAATACCTCCTCCAGGTTAATGCAACGTTAATCCTGGATTATTGGATTATACAATTGATAAGGCTTTTAAATAATTTACACAAGGGGTCAGTCTCTTAAAAATAATTCACATTTCAGCTAATCACGCATTCATGGCCTGCTCCGTTTTTGAAGGGATTTAATTGATGTCAGTACTGCAGTGCAGTGTTTGACAGGCCCAGAACAGTTTTTTGGTTTGATTAATGTTAGTCAGTAACAGTTTTCTAATTATCTTTGAGAACTCGCTTTGAGGAGACAAATTGTGGGTCTGTCAAAGGTGGAAAACTGACTCGTTGACCTGCGGTGTGCGGAGTGCGCTGGAACAGAAAGGCTTTATGAAGTCTGAGTGTGGTTCTCTTGCACTGCCCAGGGCTCCTGCCTCTGCTGACGCCTAGCGAGCTGAGGGTCACCCCTAGCCCTGCACCCCCGCGGGCCACCATGGCCAGGCACACACGCAGACTAGTCTCCAGCACAAGCACGTTTCCCAACAGCATCCCTGAGGCCACTCTGAGACCTCGCACCTCGAGCGGAGCACTCAGCGGCCCCGACGAGCTGCAGCCTCTCACGCAACACCCCTTCACACCTCTGCCACTCGGACCTCGCCACGGTGCAGTCTGGGTACGGCCTTCTGTCCATGCTGAAATCAGCCCTTTTCCTGGTGGTTGTGGCTACATCCGTTTGGGACCCAATCCAAAACAGCTAGTTTCTCCCGAGCTCCCCGCCTGTCCATCATTTGTGTGTCCTTTACATAGACAGTGCTTGCTGATGTGGATGCTTTTTGAACTAAAAGAGTGTGTCCGGTTGTGCATGCCAGAGAGTGAGGTCCCTTTGCTGGGCCTGTGTGGGCTCACGAGCAAAAGAGGTTGATATCCAGGAGAACAGCATAGTTATCCTCATAGAGGCGGTGTTTACTATGGCATTTCTCACAAACGCCTGTTGGCAAATGGGGTATACAATGCTTCGGCAACCTGCACCCTGACAAAAGATTGCCCATACTGTTGTAGTATATTGTTTTCCTGATTTATTTGAATATTACCGAGATAAAACGTCCAGGAAGGATACTGAAATAATTATTCTGTCAATGTTTAGTTTGCTTGTCATTTTCCTTTCTTTTATGTTGGTGTTGATTATTGAGGAAACCTGTATTGACCTTCTTTGAAAGTGTGTGTCCAGACCTACAAAAACAGCTACGAATTCCCCATTGCAGATCAGTTGGAGCCTCAGTAAATGCATTGTAAATTTAGTTGCAGTTCATTTGTGGGTGCAGGTTGTTTGCACTAACTTCTCTGTCCAAGTTGACACTGGGTCTGATTTGTTGGTTGGTTCCCCCTGTGTGCGCCACTGTATTCACTTAGTGTTCATCTCCAGAAGCCTTCTGTGTCTTGTGGGAGTGGTTGTAGGTTGCTTCGTGTGTGGGTTAAACATTTTAATATTGTTTGGAACTGTTGGTACATTAATTGCATTCATTTATAATATTATATACAACACATTCAGTCTGATTGTGCCATTACCAGTCCTTTCTGGTTGCCGTAGTCTAAACGACAGCAAATCTGTTTTTCTTATCCAGTGTACGATTCATAATGAAAACATTGTGGAGGGGAGAAGGCAAGGTCTGTGTGTTTGGATTATCTGATATTTCTTCTCGTTCCCGATACGGTGACAGGCACTGTTAACGAAGGAGCCATTCCTCCTCACAGCCATCTGTTCCTCCTCGTGCTTTCAGGCTTAGGCAGGGGATTCACTGCCTGGGCTGTTGGAGAAAATTAATAATTACTGTCAGGTGGCCAGGACTGAGTTTTTAATGTCATGCCACTAGTTAATGGCCGTATTAAAACTGTACGAGAATCTATGCCCTACCTAATGTGACTAATTCACAAACACCGGGCAGACCCCTCACCCCATTTTATTTAATCTATGGTTCAAATTACAGGTTGATATATCTTCCTCCCTGAGTATTATCTTGTTATGAAACTGCTTTCCAGAATAGCGAACACTTGTTAAGGATTTTCAAATGGTTGTTATCAAAGCAATCTTAAATCACCTCGCCTACTCTGATTAAAGGATATTTTATTGCAGGAAACGAGAGTGTCGGTTCAAAGGCAGAGTGTTTCAGTTCACCCTTAGGATCCAAACGGGTGTCTGTGGACTGAGCGTCTGAAGCTGGTACTAGTGGATTGCTGTTGGAAAACAATATCAACAGATGGGTGATCCTCTAATACACAACATGCAAATGCCAACAGTGTCAGTCTGTGGGTGGGTTGTTTTATAACACGGGCTCCGGCCTTACACAAGGGGAGGCTGAACTCTAATAACACTGCTGGCTCTTACAATTTAATGTTTGTCGGCTGCCAGATAGCTATTTTTAGTTGACACCAATGCAAGAGGGGAGGCTTTCCTGTCCTGCCTAGCACTTTAAACACCCAGTTGTAAAATCTGTGGGGAATCTCAGAGGAGCTGTATTGCAGCTGCATGTTTGGATATGTCTCACTGTGCTCCTTCAATCTTCTGCTTTGTCTTTTTTCTGAGCAGTTCTGCACATTATAGCCTACCTGACTGGCAGAAAAGGCTTAAGGTCAGGTGACACAAAGAAGGAGGTGTTACGTGTCAGTCTATTGAGACATTCTGATTAAGTTCCACACAGTAATGCAAACAAACCAATCAAGTCCTCCAACTTCCTGGTTCCTTTCTATTTACTACTTCTTTCCTGTCAGGCTAAAATGAAACTGGCCCTGTTGATAGCTGTTACTGGAAGAATATTTCCTGTAAGTGAAGTGGACACTTGTAACTGTATCAGCGTTATGTGAAGTCAGTTTATTGCCTAGCTCTTAAGAACACTCTTTAAAATAAGATAACACTAATCAATTTAAAGGAATACTGTAAAATTATTTCCTGTAATTTCACTACTGTATTTGTTACCTTCCTGGCTATTCTGCAGGGTTCACTCTTTTTGTATTTAGGTAATTTGTGGTTTTTGACTTCATCCTTCCTGTAAAGATTCAATGTTTGAAAACTATTCTGCATTTAAGGGCAATTGTAGTTGACAATTGGCCAAAAACTCTTTAACATTTGTAGTTCATATAGAAACAAAACCATTCAGTTACAGGCTGTCAACTAGTCTAGGCTATATGTTCTGCATTACCCTGGTGCATTTAATGTTCAGTCATTTCTGTATAAAGGGATATTGATACACTTCTAGTGCAATAATATGTATAGTAATTAAACACTGCACAAGATTCATGAACAAATAAATGACTTATTTCATGAGGAAAGTCATATTCAGATTAAAACATATTTTACAAATGCGAACTAGTACTAGGGGAGAGGGTGTGTGCAGGGGTGCGATATATATTTTTTTAAATATCTAAACTTGAGCAGTAAGTTCAATTTTAGTCAACTGCATTAGACCTAAAAGCAGACAACCACTAGGATGAATCAATTTACATCAGCTCTGTTTTACTGCAGCCCAAAAAAAGTTTAATTCAACTTCATCCTTGCCAATGAATAAGATTTCTCAGTTCGTATCATGACCTCATTAATGCTTAATACCCTCTGTACATATGTGCAACTTTGTTTCATGCTAATAATGGACAGCCTCATCAGTTAATAAATAGTAAGTCATCAGACAATTTTCTTCTCTTAAGACACTTAAACCCTTCGGCTTGTAACTCCATACAGTGTATACTAGGATGTTATTGGTCAAAAATTAGGTTTTGGGAACCAGTTATGTAACACAATGAATTATGCAAGAATGAAGAGTTGTCAAGCTTTTTGAATTTATTTATTTATTTTTCAATCTCCAATGAATACGTTCCCTTGTCTTTGCCAAATGCATGGAATTCTCCAGATCATTTGGCATCCTTTGTGACACATCTGGTTTTGAGAATTGCTCCAGTTTCTCTATACAGTCACTCATAATGTAGTTGTGGACTTTTAAAAGTTCATTTTATGTTTTGTAGTCAAGTCAAGTAAAAGCCCTATGTTAAACAATAAGATGTCCTCAAATGTTTCTGCTCTGTAGCTTACAAATGTCTTTGCTGATGACTGTAAATGGAGAGTAATCTTTGGCTTCAGGGGTTGACAAGTTAAATATTCCAAATCGGTTGTTTGCATTCACTCTGCTAATCGAAGACCTGGACTTTATTCAAGCTGTCCTAAGAACAAACCCATTGAATCATGTACCATGTCCTTCCACTGATCCGAAACAAGGAAATCGTTTCAGTTGCTATATAATGTGGGCTAAAAGGCAGGTAGACTCGCTACAAACAAAATTAAAATGAAGAAGTGTATCTGTGTCCAGTGCAGTTTTAGTTTCTAAAATGAGTTCTCTGTTTGCTCAATAAATAGTTCCTCCTTTGTCACTCACTCTAAAACTCCTACTTGTCAAACAGTTTTTCTCCTCACCCGGTTAGCATAGGATTGAAAGCTGAGTTATTTGATTATAAGACTTTTACCATTTTCTGGAGCTGCCTTTTTCAATAGGAAAGGTCAAGTTTAAGTCAGGAAATATTTGATGAGGCAAAAGTATTCAGATATTTGTTTCATTATCTAAGGTTAGCTTATTTCATTGGTGTTAGACTGCATACAACTCGACTAAGACTGACTAATGGCCTGGACCGAGCTATTCGTATGCATGTCATACACAATTAAGCTTTCATATTGACTGATTGAGATACTGATGTCTGAATGACTGTCTGTATGGAGACGGGTATTAAAATAAAGATGCTCCTCTGCCCATTGAGCTCGATTAGTAAGCCACCACTAGTTTGCCTTTCCATTACTCCCGTGCCTGTGCTTTACTTCTGAGAGTCTCAAATATTTATGTGACCATCAGAATTAAAGGAAATTAAACCACACGGCAAAGTCTAGGTGCTTCTAACCCTGAGAAGATGTATTCAGGAGAACAGCTTTTCTATTCCTCTCAGTGTCAAAGCACTGTGTCATAGATCCTATCGAGGTGTCAATTAGATTTTGGTAAAACGTCAGGTCCTGAAAAACAGACACTGAAGCAATCAACACATATTACTGTGGGGCCTTCTGAGAGCTGAGAGGTTTGCCTCCAAGAGATGTGTTTTTGCTAACTGAGAAGTTGTGATCGCAGTTGAAGGTGAGAAACAGGAAGCAAATCTCAAGTTTTCAAACAGTGTTCCATACGTAAATGCTGAATCCTTCCAGTTAGAAATCCCTGTTCTTGTTAATTAATTATTTGGATGATGCATTGTTTCAGAGGGCATACAAACCTTCATCTCAGAACATGATAGATGTAACTTGTATAATTTCAGTCAGTCAGGGCTTAGATCCTGGATGTTGAGAAGGTTTTGTGTTGTGTTGTGTTTTTTTTTTTAGTTTGTTTGTTTTTGTAAATAAATGATAGTGAATTTGTTTAGTTTTTATTTCCTTTTTTTTTTTCCTTACTTTCAACAAGAAGTAGCCTAAATCACATTCAGATGTCAACTCAGGATAAACCCTTCAGCTTGGCTCAAAAGGTATGCTTAAGAATGACCTAAGTAGATGTTTACACTAAACACATTAACTGATATTTAATATCACTCAAGGCAGTGTTTTTTCAGAAATATTTATCTCGCTTGACAAGATGAGAAGAATAAATAAAGCATTTAAAATTCCATTCCACAATAGTGTAAATAATGGGAAAAGGCACATACAAGATCATTGGAAAGGGTTTCAAAATTGAGAGAGTTGGCACTTTAATCAAGAGAGCCATGTGAGAAAAGTACTATGATATTTAAAATACAAATGCCCTTCGCTGATTTATCAGAAGAGGCACACACCCTCCCCGGCTGGACAGCTTCCTAGTAAAAAGAGGACACGGTGGACTGCCGGTCAATGACAGACTGCTTGTTCAGCATTGTGTAATTGTCAAGATGAGTCAGTTATCTGTGCAAGGAAATTAATATATTAGTAATCAGCAAAGAAAATAAGAACCAGCAATTCAGTGCTGCCCATCATGTTTTGTCTGTACAGCATATTTTGCTTCCAAACCTTTTACCTGTAGCGAGTGTATATGTACATGTATAATGTGTGTTTTTAAAAAGAACAACAGTGAGGATGAGATCATAAAACTGATATTTTGCTGGTGTTGGCTATACACTGGAGCCAATGGTGGGGAAAATGCATTAGGAAATCGGTACCCAGACAAGATACAAATTGAAATTGAAAATACAGAAATTAATTTGTAAACTGATCAAGTGGTACTGAAAACCATGACAACTGTAGCTTTGTGGTCAAAAATGCATAAAAAAACAAAACCAAATGTTTTCTATGTGGTACAGACATGAGAAGACATAGGTCCCGTAATGGGATTATGGTTGTTTTGGGATTAAGGGAGTGCTGGAGCGTAAATAGTGGTGTCCGTTTCTTATTCAGGTCACATAAAGAGCTCTTTCCCTGATGTACCAGGGGATGGATACTGTGTTTGAAATGGCTGGTGGTGCAAATTACTTTTTTCTTTTCTTCTTTCTTTTTCTTTCTGGAATTGATATTTCTCTTTGTCAGAGAGGCAGACAAATAATGAAAATAGTCAATAAGCTTGGCAGGGACTTTTGGTGTCACTGCAATCAGAAAGGAAGAGCAGTGCATTTGTTGGGGCTCAACAGGCTGGAAATGTATTATAAACTATTTAAGAAATGTTGTTCTTCTGTCAATAAGGCTTATTTGCATTTTGTTTTTCTATAATTTGATTGTAAAGATATGGTATGTTACTTACAAACCCTTGAGGGATCCTCTTTAGAAATAAACCTAAAACAATTTTTTATTGAACATGTTGTTGTCTTTGATCCCTTTGTTTATTTTACTGACATTTCTGATATGCATTACAGGGATGTGAACAGTCCCCAAGAGTGTGCAATTAGTGGTGATTAGTCAAACTAAGAGGGAAGCTAAAGGGAGATTTGGGGCCGGATTAAATCAAAACTTTGACCCACCCACTAATAGAAAACTACAGAACTGTACTCAGTTGCGGCTTCATTTTTATTAAGATGCCACTTTCTGCTAATCATAAGTGTAACCACTATGATGTACAGGTTTGTAGTTTGTTATTAGCGTGTGGGTCAAAGTTTTGATTTAATCTGGCCCTTTGTCCCAGCTGAATTCTAAGGAATGAAGTTTTTAAAATTTCATAAACCATCAATTTAGACAGGTCAAGACTGTGCCTCTAATCAAGATGTTCAAATGTATCCTGTATCAAAATACAGAATTGAGTGTTTGTATGAATATTCCAGTGAGGTCTTGTTGCACTTTTTCAGTCTGACCTTGAAATGTAGGGTTTAAAAGAGACCATTCGGAAAATCGAAAATTGTTTCTACTTTAGCTTTCTGGAGTGGAAGGAGTTTTCCATTTGTAGAACAATATATAACCATAATATCACTGTGAACACTGAATTTAATTTAATACGCTTGAAATAATTGACCCAACAAGTTTTGAACATTAATGTAAACAAAAGAAATCAATAAACATTATTTTATTGATGTTTTTTTGGTGGAAGTTTTGACATAGTTGTTCAGATTGATCTCGCATAGTACAGCTCAGCAGCTAGAATGAAACTTCTAGTATTGATTATTAATCTGATGTGATATTACTGTGTATTGTGTCACTAGACACTGGAACCTTTTAGAAAGTGAAGGCCAGAGGCAGCCAAGCAAAATCTAATTTCACACACATGCAATTTTAATGTCCCCACAAGTCTTTTATCTGAGCTCTACCTTGTAACCATACCAAGAGCCATATAGTATTGAGTTTCTTGACCTATTTTACTTTTACTTTCAGGATATGAGAAGACCGAGGACACCTCAGAGAAAACATCCTTGGCAGACCAGGAAGAAAAGAGGTTCATATATATTAACCAACCCCAATTAACTAAATTCTGCAGCAACCATGTCAGGTAAGCATTGCGCTGTTTTACAGTCCTAGATATTAAGG